>NC_042617.1:593947065-594153734 GCF_901001135.1 Rhinatrema bivittatum | reverse complement strand
ACCTTCTACACCTGAGACTGCCTGTGCTTCCCCTCTCCCCGGGACACTGCCTACCTTCTACACCTGAGACTGTCTGTGCTTCCCCTCTCCCCGGGACACTGCCTACCTTCTACACCTGAGACTGCCTGTGCTTCCCCTCTCCCCGGGACACTGCCTACCTTCTACACCTGAGACTGCCTGTGCTTCCCCTCTCCCCGGGGCACTGCCTTCCTTCTACACCTGAGACTGTCTGTGCTTCTCCTCTCCCCGGGGCACTGCCTTCCTTCTACACCTGAGAGTGTCCTGTGCTTCCCCTCTCCCCAGGGGACACTGCCTACCTTCTACACCTGAGACTGCCTGTGCTTCCCCTCTCCCCGGGGCACTGCCTACCTTCTACACCTGAGACTGCCTGTGCCTCCCCTCTCCCCGGGACACTGCCTACCTTCTACACCTGAGACTCTGTGCTTCCCCTCTCCCCGGGGCACTGCCTACCTTCTACACCTGAGACTGCCTGTGCCTCCCCCTCTCCCCGGGGACACTGCCTCCTTCTACACCTGAGACTGCCTGTGCTTCTCCCTCTCCCCGGGCCACTGCCTACCTTCTACACCTGAGACTGTCTGTGCTTCTCCTCTCCCCGGGGACACTGCCTTACCTTCTACACCTGAGACTGCCTGTGCTTCCTCCTCTCCCCGGGGACACTGCCTACCTTCTACACCTGAGACTGTCCTGTGCTTCTCCCTCTCCCCGGGGCACTGCCTACCTTCTACACCTGAGACTGCCTGTGCTTCCCCTCTCCCCGGGACACTGCCTACCTTCTACACCTGAGACTGCCTGTGCTTCCCCTCTCCCCGGGACACTGCCTACCTTCTACACCTGAGACTGCCTGTGCCTCCCCTCTCCCCGGGCACTCCCTTCCTATTGCTTCTGTCATTGTACTCACACCTCCCCGCTTCTCAGAACAGAGCTCTCTTGTGAAGATCTGATGACCCTGGGAGTGAGAAAACTCACCTGAAAGATGAGATTTGTGCAATGTTCTCTCAACCTAGCTTGAAGTTACCCAGGTAGAGGTAAAGTGACTTGTGAATTATATCTTCCTCTTCCTTCAGTGCTGTGCATTCTCCCATCTTACCTTTTAGACTTCAGGCATTTTGCCTATAGACATATCAAGGTATGCTTCTTATTTGAATATACAACTTTCCTAGCAGTTGACAGGGATCATTTTGAATCTTTTAAGTCAATCTCTTCTTTACTTAATGGCACCTGGGTTACTTTTGCATTTATTGGAACCTATAGAGATGCCATAACTCCCCGTTTTGTTAGAATCCTTCGAAAAATCTCTCTCCGAACCATGCACTGCTGAGTGACTTGCCACTTTTTAACCATGTTCTAGTTTAAAAGCTTCTCTTTCTTCTTTTTAAATATGTCAGCAACCTGGTGTGCTACATCAGGTTTTAGTTACATTGGGTGCAGGAGGGTTTACATTTCAAAGGATGCATGCATAGTAGCTATGGCTCTGAATAAAGTAGAAAGATAAGAGGTGTCATAGACAGTTTCAGGATCCTTGTGACTTTAACTACATTGGTTGAGTTAGTACAATGCAGATCTATACATAGATCAGATTCCATACAATGGTTCTGTACAAAGTTTGTCATGGCTCAGGTCACTGACCGATGCCAAATGCAGTGCCCACTAGTCCAGGGCAAGCCTGATGTGTGTAAGAGAGTTTTCTAGTGTTGGAACCAACCCAGCAAAGATTCTCTGCCTTGTGTTGGTAAGGATTATTCTGGGGCATGGTGTAGCCAGGCAAGTTGCTAATCGGTGTGTAGGGGATAGAGGTGCTGTGACGTTGACCTTTCAGAATTTTGTAGACCAGTGTTAGGCGTTTGAATTTGGTATTGGGTTGGAAGCCGGGGTAGTGCTTTTAGAATTGGTCTCATGTAGTCCAATTTGTTGTGTTCATTGCCAGGCATTCTGTATGAGATGTAGGCAGAGATTAAGTGTCACAGAGATATCAGTGTCTAACTGAGAGATTACAGCGGCTCAGACAACAAGGCACAGTCAGCTAGAAGAGGGGTGGAGATGGCAGAGCTGGCACAAGTTGGATTTGGGGTTTCTAGTTTGGTTTCTAGTTGGATTTGGGGGTCCATGATGAATCTCGAGCTCCAGGCCTGGGATTAAGGGTCAGTGTTGTTCCATCCAGGATGACTTTGGGGTGAGCCTGGAGTACGTTTGTGTTTTCCTATTCACAACATTTTGAGTCTATTGGGATACAGACTTAGCTTGTTTTGTTGTAGTCAGGAAGCAAACTTTTTCAGACAGTTGTTTAGTCTTGATTTGAGTTAAATGGTAAAAACGAGAGAGGAAGTGGAAAAAAACAAGACAAACTTCTGCTAAATTTCAATAATTCATGTAATAATAAGATTCCAAAATATATAATTAAAAATTGGAAAACTTTAATATAATTAAAACCAATATAACATACACATATTATAAACATATAAAAAGACAAAGTGTGAACCGGTTCTCAAAAACATACTAAAAATTATATTAGAAATGAGAAGTAAGTCCCTGCATGATCATTTTCATGTTTCAGGATAACTTTATAAAGTGAATTAAAAAGCTGAACCAAAGCTTCTCAAAGACAAGGATAGTCTTTGCTGTATAAACCTGGAAGTGTGAATGCCGATAAAGCTGCTTCAAGAAAAAACCCATGTAATTCTTGAGGGAAGGTACTCAGTAAGTTCACATCACGCCATGGGCTTATTCTCATTCATATATCTTTTCAGAAAAGGGGGTGATAGAGTTGAGAGGGACTACAAACACTTCCCAGTACTGTGCTGGGTTGCTTTGAATTTCTGAGAGCGGGTAGATGGTGAATGAGCTGGGATCAATAGTTGTATGTTGTCAGCACAGGAGTAGTGCATGATTTATTGATTGATTAGAAGTTTTTATGCATCACATCGGTTTACATTAAACATGAACTTAGCTTATAAATGCTTTACAGAGAACACTTGCTATAAGCGAGTAATATGAACTATTTAGGGGTGGTCTCTGATAGGTTTGCCCAAAGGAGCCACTTAAATGTTAAAGGTGGTGGGGTGATAAGACTGCGCATATTTTTTACTCCCCTGGCTTAATCACACCCTGGGATACGTCTTTTTCAATCTGGCAGGGATGGTAACTTCAAGACGAGTATCCAGATTCCCAAATTGTGCATCCACTTGTACGCGTTCCATTTAAAATACTGCAGTGCAAGTACCTCACGTATCTTCCTTTAATGCGTGCAGGTAAGCGGATTTTAAAGCTTGCATGAAGGACATTCCCTGTTTTACCAGTTAGTCCACCAGTTTGCCCAGTCTATCTCGAGGTCACCCAGGCTAATTCTTCAGCCTGCACCCTCCCCAGATTACCCAGATCTCTCGCTCTGTCCTTTTAGGCCTAAAAAGCGATTTCTGAGGACTCGCACCTCATCAAGAGCAGAAGTAAACAGAGGCGGCTAACGAGCCGCTGGATATAAAATGCGGATTTAGGTGCAGAAGCTTTGGGCCAGCCCGGAACGCCCCATAACATCCTAACTCCAGCTCTTTTTCTGGTACGCGTGCCCCTGTATATATACTCAGGTAATCTGCAGGTTTCAAACATGCATCGCTCACGCGTGGCCCAGATACTCATGTACATGGGCCTTTTAATGCGAGCAACACTTTTAAAATCCTCCCTGAAACGTAGACTTGTGCTGAATGTCTCTCTATACTTTCAGCTGCTGTAAAGTGAGCAGTTTCCACTCCCGAGATCTAGCAGCTAACTCCTTACTTACCCGACGAGATCCTTTTGAAAAATGACCTCTGTTTATGGGAAAAATCCTTACAAGTAGATTTTAAAAGGGAAATCAGGGAGATAAGCGCATGGCCGGGCCTTGCGTGTTCCAAGCGGGTTTTTAAAAGGCCCTGATACGCGCAGAAGTGCTGGGCCTGAAGAAAGGGGAAGGCCGGGGCAGGGTCTGGGCGGGACAGCAGCCGTTAGACGCGGTACTGGGGAAGCGCAGGCCGGCAGGCGGCTGCCATGCGGAATTCACTCCTGCGCGGAGGAGCTGAAAAGTTCTTCAACAACAACAAAAAACGTTACTTAGGGAAGGTTTAGGGGTCGGGGAGGAGAGGGGAAGAGGGAGGAAGGAAGGATAGGATTAGGGTTAGGGAAGTCCCCTCCCAATCCGCTACTTTATTGGAGCTGACTGGGAAGGAACTGGGAAGAGGTCCGATCGCATCGCCGCGCGATTCTTTTAAATTCTCCCCACCCGCTCGCATGTGTGCGTGATAACCGCGTTTTATGACACGCATGCGCCGACGTGCGCCTGTTATGAAACAGCTGCGTCCATGTGCGCCCGCCCGCCTGTTTAAACTCTCACTTCTAGTGCCTGTGGCCCTTAGGTTAAATGCTTGAGTTCAATTTGGCATTTACATGGATAAGTTTGGAAGAACTTGGCTCATGCATCCAATAAATCCCGTTTCAAATTGGAAACTTCTTCCAGCTTAATTGTGTCTGCCTGGAGGAATATGCGAAAAGCCCAACTTTAGAATCCAGGAGGCCAATATTTAAAGAAACATGTAATGGATAACTTATCTGATTAACAGGGATTTTCAGTAGGATAAACTTCCTATTGAATATTTCCAAACAAAGCTTCCAGGTAAACCTACGCAGATTACTTTGCAAGGAAACGGGCCAGATTTGCATACCCGGGTTACGTAAGGTAACAGGTGCTGCTATTTAGCTTGCTCGACTAACATTTCTCTCAAAGCAGTGCTGGGTGATATCAGGGGAGGGGGAAAATGGGAGGGAGGGCAGGTTTTCGGGCCTATAGACCCACTACCTTTGTGCATTATTTTAAGGGCCTTTGGGGGAGTCTCAGCCAATAAGATCTTTGTTTATTGCACCGCCATTTATTTTCTTATTTTATGTAGCATCGGCACTGAGCTGGTGTGGTGGGGGAGGAGCAGAGGGCTATGAGGCAGGACACCAGGATTCAAATCCCGCTGACGTTCCTTGTGGCCCTGGATTTACTAATGCCGCGAGGCAAAGTCCTGCGATAACCGGCAGCGATCGCACCTCTTACCTTTTGCTGTCTGCGCAGTATTCGCAGCGTCAGCCCCAGTGCCGCCCCGACTCCTCCTCTTCCAGGGCTGACTCCACCCCTTCCAGCACTGACTCCACCCCCATCTTAGTATCGCACGTGATAAGGGACTTTTCATGTGCAAAACTTCCCTTATCGCGTGTGATCCGCTTGGTAAATGACCCCCTTCGATTGTGAGTCCTCTGGGGATAGGGAAATACCCCCAGTACCTGAGTGTAATCCACTTTGAAGTGTGAAAAGCGGAATCTACCTTATAAATGGGCTCTGACCGACGGCCCGCAAATGCGTAGTAGAGAGCAGCTCTACCGCGCATGCGCGGGCGAGCACGTCGGTCAGAGCCGAGCGTGCCCGAAAAAAAAATGGCGCTGGGGCCGCAGGAGCGGTGGCGGTGAGAAGCAGGAGCAGTGAGGAGCGACGGTGGCAAGAAGCAGGAGTGGGAGGAGCAGTAGTGGCGGCAGCGATGACGAGCAGTAGCGGCGCCGCGCGCGCGGGAGGGACCCCCCCCCCCCCCCGGAGATCCTCCGTCTGACGGTTGTGGATGATCTGAAAGGGGAGGGGATTGAGAGAGGGGGAGTGACTGAGGAGAGGGAGGAGAGAGTGAGTGGAGGAGAGAGTGAGGGGGAGGGGGAGAGGGGGGAGAGGAAGGGAGGGGAGAGGGAGGAAGAGAGGAGGGAGAGGGGAGAGGGAGGGAGGGAGAATAGAGGGGGAGGGGGAGAGGGGAGGAGAGAATAGAGGGAGAGGGAGGGGAGAGGGAGGGAGGGAGAATGAAGGGGAGGGAGTGGGAAGGAAATGGACTGAAAAAAAAAGTTTTAAATGTAGCCCGTTGTTACGGGCTTAACGGCTAGAATAGATCTAAATAAATAAATTATATTCCCCTGATGAATAGAAGGGGGTGAGCTGTAAGGAAAACCTGAGAAGGAGATGCAGAATGTAAAACAAATAGGAATAGGAGGGGGACTCCAACTTCCAGAAGACACAAGGGGAAGATTTTAGAAGGTGCACGCGATACCCGGCAGAAATCTGAGCGGCCTGGAAGGGAACTTCCCTTCCCCCTAACCTAACCTTCCCCCCCCCCCCGACTCTTGTCTTCCCTTTTGCACCTCCCTCTGGCCCCCACCCCCGGACCACCCCTTTTGTAAAGCCCCGGGATTTACACGCGTCCCGGGGATTTACACGCGTCGCTGGGCTTTTTACACGTGTCCCAGGGCTTTACACGCGTTGCTGGGCTTTTTACACGTGTCCCGGGGCTTTACACGTGTCCCGGGGCTTTACACGCGTCCCGGGGCTTTACACGCGTCCCGGGGATTTACACACGTCCCGGGGCTTTACACGCGTCCCGGGGATTTACACACGTCCCGGGGCTTTACACGCGTCCCGGGGATTTACACACGTCCCGGGGCTTTTTAAAATAGGCCCGGTGTGCGCGTAACCTTTTTAAAATCCGGCCCAGAGGTTCTGGAGGGGGAGGAACCTGCCAGGCTTTGGAGCCCAGGTGTGGTGGGAGAAAGGTGGGAGGGACAGGATGAAGCAGATGAAGAGAGAGGGAGGTGTTGAACGGCCGGAGCTGATGGACATGGGAGATGAGTGACGGAGACTCCCTCGCTACCTTTTCTAATTCTGCTCTATCTGTTTTCAGAGGTGGTGACCAGAACTAGCTACTTACATGTGGATATGCTAATTTTACAGGGGTAAATGTTTGGAAAATGCATCCCATACTTTTTAAAACCAAGAACTATGCACGTAGGAAAGACTACACTGTAATTCTGGCCCCCTCCCCGGGACACCTCTGCTTGGTTTGGGTAAAAGTGCACATAAAACTGGATATTGCGCACATTTTTATGCAAACTGAGCCCTACACAATTTGTAACATCCGTTTAGGTGCATAAAACAAAAGCTTTGAAAGTTACCCACGAACATGCAAAAAATAAAATAAAGTATATAAAATGCGGACAGAATAAAAACTGCTCTCTCATGAAGGATATATTCATCTTATAACGCGGCTAATAATTG
The DNA here is from genome assembly GCF_901001135.1 of Rhinatrema bivittatum. NCBI lineage: Eukaryota > Metazoa > Chordata > Amphibia > Gymnophiona > Rhinatrematidae > Rhinatrema > Rhinatrema bivittatum. The sequence goes on along the minus strand of NC_042617.1, from coordinate 594,146,620 downwards.
TGACTCTTCCAGTCTGATGAGAAAGGTTCACACCTTCAGTTTTAAGCCTTCTACATTTAGAAACTGTGGGGGACATTTTGCAACACGGCGCATAAAAAAGTCAGCAAATTCGGGCATAAGTTACACTTTTGAAAGTGGAGCTATGTGCATCAGTCCTCTTTGAAAATTATTCCACAAATTACAGTGCTAAGTAAGCCAAATCTTCACGAGCTCCACCCCCAGGAACTTCTGCTCAGTCCAGGTGTTCTGTGTTCCCTATTGCACTGTCTCCATGTCCTGCTGCCATTTTGTTTAGCTTAGATTTTCTGCACAGCACAAGACCTTTGCTCTGATAGGTCAGTACAGCTGCTGCTTATTTTGAATTTCCTGATTGGACATTGCCTGTTCTGCCTTTTCTTTCTCAGAGTATTTCTACCTTTTTAATTGGTCCCTTTGACCCAAAGCAGCCTGAGCTAGTTTATTGTCTGGAAGGATTTTCAGTTGAAAAAGGGTTCTGGGCAAGCTAGCTACTCTTAAGAACATAAGAACATGCCATGCTGGGTCAGACCAAGGGTCCATCAAGCCCAGCATCCTGTTTCCAACAGAGGCCAATCCAGGCCATAAGAACCTGGCAATTACCCAAAAACTAAGAAGATCCCATGTTACTGATGCAATTAATAGCAGTGGCTATTCCCTAAGTAAACTTGATTACTAGCCGTTATTGGACTTCTCCTCCAAGAACTTATCCAAACCTTTTTTGAACCCAGCTACACTAACTGCACTAACCACATCCTCTGGCAACAAATTCCAGAGCTTTATTGTGCGTTCAGCAAAAAAGAATTTTCTCCGATTAGTCTTAAATGTGCTACTTGCTAACTTCATGGAATCCCCCCTAGTCCTTCTATTATTCGAAAGTGTAAATAACCGAGTCACATCTACTCGTTCAAGACCTCGCATGATCTTAAAGATCTCTATCATATCCCCCCTCAGCCATCTCTTCTCCAAGCTGAACAGCCCTAACCTCTTCAGCCTTTACTCATAGGGGAGTTGTTCCATCCCCTTTATCATTTTGGTTGCCCTTCTCTGTACCTTCTCCATCACAACTATATCTTTTTTGAGATGCAGCGACCAGAATTGTACACAGTATTCAAGGTGCGGTCTCACCATGGAGCGATACAGAGGCATTATGATATTTTCTGTTTTATTAACCATTCCCTTCCTAATAATTCCTAACATTCTGTTTGCTTTTTTGACTGCTGCAGCCCACTGAGCCGACGATTTTAAAGTATTATCCACTATGACGCTTAGATCTTTTTCCTGGGAGGTAGCTCCTAATATGGAACCTAACCTCGTGTAACTACAGCAAGGGTTATTTTTCCCTACATGCAACACCTTGCACTTGTCCACATTAAATTTCATCTGCCATTTGGATGCCCAATCTTCCAGTCTTGCAAGGTCCTCCTGTAATGTATCACAGTCTGCTTGTGATTTAACTACTCTGAATAATTTTGTATCGTCCGCAAATTAGATAACCTCACTCGTCGTATTCTTTTCCAGATCATTTTTATATATATATTGAAAAGCACAGGTCCAAGTACAGATCCCTGAGGCACTCCACTGTTTACCCTTTTCCACTGAGAAAATTAAACATTTAATCCTACTTTGTCTCCTGTCTTTTAACCAGTTTGTAATCCATGAAAAGGACATCACCTCCTATCCTCAGGCTCACTGGTCTATAGTTACCCGGATTGCCCCTGGAGCGTTTTTTAAAAATTGGAGTTACATTGGCCACCCTCCAGTCTTCAAGTATAATGGATGATTTTACAAATTTTAACTAATAGATCAGCAATTTCATTTTTGAGTTCCTTCAGTACCCTAGGATGCATACCATCCGGTCCAGGTGATTTGCTACGCTTTAGTTTGTCAACCTGGCCTACTAAATCTTCCAGGTTCACAGTGATTTGGTTCAGTTTGACTGACTCATCACCCATGAAAACCATCTCCGGAACTGATATCTCCCCAACATCCTCATTAGTAAACACGGACTCATGAGAAAGGCATTGTGTCTTACCACATTTTGCAGTTTGAACTCCAGCTTCTACCACAGATGAAATATGCTTCATTTAAACTCAACTGAAACATCAGAGAAACTCATCACAGCTGCGACAATCCTAGAATTTGTACAGTTACTCTTGACTCCAGTTCTTCACAGTGGGGTAGATTTTCAAAGGGATACGCACGTACCCCCCGAAAACCTACCCCAAACCCCTCCTGCGCGTGCCGAGCCTATTTTGCATAGGCTTGGTGGCGCGCACAAGCCCCAGGATGTGCGTAAGTCCCGGGGCTTGCATGGAGAGGCGTGCTTGGGGGGCATGTCGGGGGGCGTGTCGGTCGGGATGCGGCGTTTCGGGGGCGTGGCGCGGTTGACGCAACATTTCGGGGGCGGAGCCGCAAGCGTGGTTTCGGCCCAGGGGCGATCCAGGAGCTTGGCCGCACCCTCCAGAACAGCCCTTGGGTCGGGTGATGGATCGCCAGCAGCCTGCTGGCGTGCGCAGATTTACATCTGCCTCCGGCAGGCGTAAATCCGGCGATAAAGGTGGGGGGGGGGTTAGATAGGGTCGGAGGGGTGGGTTAGGTAGGGGAGGGTGAAAGAAAGTTCCCTCTGAGGCCGCTCCAATTTCGGAGGGGCCTCAGAGGGAACGGAGGCAGGCTGCGCGGCTCGGCACGCGCAGGCTGCCCAAAATTGGCAGCCTTGCGCGCACCGATCCCGGAGTTTAATGGTATGCGCGGCTATGCGCATACCTATTGAAATCCCGCGTACTCTTGTTCGCGCCTAGTGCGCGAACAAGAGTACGCGTTCATGCTAAATTATAAAATCTACCCCTCTGAGTGTTAAATTGTCATTGAAAGTGAAGTATTGAGCCATCGATCTAGCAGCACAAGCAAGAGCAAATGTGTTTGCAGAGACAGCATACCAGGTAAACGTGTGTTTGTGTCAATTTACTCGCATATCTGCAGCCAATTTTGTAAAAGGCCATTTCTGCATGTAAAATGCTGTTTTATCTGCCAAAGTCCTTTTGAAAATTATCTTCCCTATGTACAATATAATCTGCAATTCACTGGGAACAGTGCAGAGAAAATACATCCATTTTCCATGGAAATCAGCAGTCAGCTGCAGGTAAAGTGATGGAGTTTAGTTGAGTTGTCTATATAGCAATCTGCAGTATAAACTGGACTTACTCTGCTAAACACAGTGCCACTCTATACTCACATCCCATGCAGGAAGTAACAATTAGTACTGCTGGGCTAGCTCAGTGGCAGATGCTGTGCATCGCCATGCAGGAGTCAGATCTATTTCCCAGCCAGGGCTGGGGAAGCAGCATTGATAACCCTTAGGTAGGGAAGACGGAGTCCATTACTCAATGGCCAGCTGTAGGCACCACAATTAGCCACGTTCTTTGAGGGAGCAGTGGTTGTGGGAATTTGAATTAATGACTGGAAGGGGGACAGTAAGAAAATCCACGGCTCTAATGCTAAACTTTCAAAAGGGAAACTTTGATAAAATTAGAAAAATAGTTAGAAAAAAACTGAAAGGAGCAGCTACAAAGGTAAAAAATACCATTCTAGAAGCACAGTCCAGATGTATTCTACACATTAAGAAAGGTGGAAAGAAGGCAAAACGATTACCGGCATGGTTAAAAGGGGAGGTGAAAGAAGCTATTTTAGCCAAAAGATCTTCATTCAAAAATTGGAAGAAGGATCCAACAGAAGAAAATAGGATAAAGCATAAACATTGGCAAGTTAAATGTAAGACATTGATAAGACAGGCTAAGAGAGAATTTGAAAAGAAGTTGGCCATAGAAGCAAAAACTCACAGTAAAAACGTTTTAAAATTTATCCAAAGTAGAAAGCCTGTGAGGGAGTTAGTTGGACCATTAGATGATCAAGGGGTTAAAGGGGCAATTAGAGAAAATAAGGCCATTGCGGAAAGATTAATTGATTTTTTTGCTTCAGTGTTTACTGAAGAGGATGTTGGGGAGATACCCGTATCAGAGAAGGTTTTCATGGGTAATGATTCAGATGAACTGAACTAAATCATGGTGAACCTAGAAGATGAGTAGTAAATCACCTGGACCGGATGGTATACACCCCAGGGTTCTGAAGGAACTAAAAAATGAAATTTCAGACCTATTAGTAAAAATTTGTAAACTATCATTAAAATCATCCATTGTACCTGAAGACTGGAGGATAGCTAATATAACCCCAATATTTAAAAAGGGCTCCAGGGGCGATCTGGGAAAGTACAGACCGGTTAGCCTGACTTCAGTGCCAGGAAAAATAGTGGAAAGTGTTCTAAATATCAAAATCACAGAACATATAGAAAGACATGGTTTAATGGAACAAAGTCAGCATGGCTTTACCCAGGGCAAGTCTTGCCTCACAAATCTGCTTCACTTTTTTGAAGGAGTTAATAAACATGTAGATAAAGGTGAACCAGTAGATATAGTATATTTGGATTTTCAGAAGGCGTTTGACAAAGTTCCTCATGAGAGGCTTCTAGGAAAAGTAAAAAGTCATGGGATAGGTGGCAATGTCCTTTCGTGGATTACAAACTGGCTAAAAGACAGGAAACAGAGAGTAGGATTAAATGGGCAATTTTCTCAGTGGAAGGGAGTGGACAGTGGAGTGCCTCAGGGATCTGTATTGGGACCCTTACTTTTCAATATATTTATAAATGATCTGGAAAGAAATACAACGAGTGAGGTAATCAAATTTGCAGATGATACAAAATTGTTCAGAGTAGTTAAATCACAAGCAGAGTGTGATAAATTGCAGGAAGACCTTCTGAGGCTGGAAAATTGGGCATCCAAATGGCAGATGAAATTTAATGTGGATAAGTGCAAGGTGATGCATATAGGGAAAAATAACCCATGCTATAATTACACAATGTTGGGTTCTATATTAGGTGCTACAACCCAAGAAAGAGTTCTAGGCGTCATAGTGGATAACACATTGAAATCGTCGGTTCAGTGTGCTGCGGCAGTCAAAAAAGCAAACAGAATGTTGGGAACTATTAGAAAGGGAATGGTGAATAAAACGGAAAATGTCATAATGCCTCTGTATCGCTCCATGGTGAGACCGCACCTTGAATACTGTGTACAATTCTGGTCATCGCATCTCAAAAAAGATATAGTTGCGATGGAGAAGGTACAGAGAAGGGCAACCAAAATGATAAAAGGAATGGAACAACTCCTCTATGATGAAAGACTAAAGAGGTTAGGACTTTTCAGCTTGGAGAAGAGACGGCTGAGGGGGTATATGATAGAGGTATTTAAAATCATTAGAATGGGTTAATGTGAATCACTTATTTACTCTTTCGGATAATAGAAAGACTAGGGGGCACTCCATGAAGTTAGCATTTGGCACATTTAACACTAATCGGAGAAAGTTCTTTTTCACTCAACGCACAATTAAACTCTGGAATTTGTTGCCGGAGGATGTGGTTAGTGCAGTTAGTATAGCTGTGTTTAAAAAAGGATTGGATAAGTTCTTGGAGGAGAAGTCCATTACCTGCTATTAAGTTCACTTAGAGAATAGCCACTGACATTAGCAATGGTTACATGGAATAGACTTAGTTTTTGGGTACTTGCCAGGTTCTTATGGCCTGGTTTGGCTTCTGTTGGAAACAGGATGCTGAGCTTGATGGACCCTTGGTCTGATCCAGCATGGCATGTTCTTATGTTCTTGGGCTAAAGAAAACTGCTAGGCATAAAGAAGAAGTACTGCTCTAGTTGATTCCTACTGGCAGGACAAGAAGTAGTCTTGGAAGTATCTATACAAAAGGAACAATGACATCCAATTATGCAAGTAATGGGTCTGGTTTTCAGCATAACCATGGTATGTAAATCAACCCTAAAGTAGAATCATTGTATGCAGATGATGCTCTCCTGATGACCGGGCCTGTTTGCAGCACTTGAAAAATGGCATTTATCATCCTTCCTCTAGCAGGAGGTTTATTTTTCTCTCTTGTTACAGAACAGTCTTTTCCCATTTTACTGTATGTTAAGCATCTGAGGAGAAAACATGAGAGTTTATACACTGTCAGCTTTGCCCATTTGCTGAATATTCCATCCAGCGGGAGGCTGCCACTGATCTGTGAACCACCTGATCATCAATAGTAACTGGGGTGCAGCTTGATGGGCACCGGATCACACAGCTATAAGAAAAGAGACCATGCAGAGGAAGGAGAAACAAGAAGTTATGGTTGTAGGTTTAAAATCATTAATTTTACATCAATAGATTATGCAATTTCCTGGACTACGGCAGACTAAATTATTGAGGTAATTAAAATACCCTGGATACTTGTGAAAAAATTGGTCAAGTTATTTGTGTCCTGTATTTATGTTTTCTCTATACATGTTCCAGCATTATATATAATATAAAGTTGAACTCTTAGACAATCCCTCAAAATCTCTCAGAATAAATATAATACATGGGAGACAATTATAATGAGATGCTGTCCAGTTTATGTATAATAAACACTTCATAAAACGTAATCGCACCCTTATGTTTAACCATGGCTCTCAGTCCTCTCCAGCCTCAAAATCAAAACATTTTTAAATATCTGTTTTAAGTGCAATAAAAACTGACAGCAACATCTTGCAAAATTCTAATAATTTATCTTTGTATAAGACATGGCCACCAGGTTTTGAATGTCATCTTCTGCTTCAGGGGCGGAGTTTACAAATTTCAATGGTGATCCTTCCCAACTTCAATGTATTTATTTCATGCAAGAACAAACATAGCTGCAAAATAGTTGACCACCATATCCTAAGGTCCATGGTCTCTTCCCTGAAATTTAAGGCAGCAAGATCGAAATTACTACAAAATAAAAATTCACAAACCCTGAGAAGTCTGTGATATGATCTGAATTGTTTTTTTTTCCCAATGAGGTTAGGGATAACTGTACCCAGGTCCAGAGAAGCAGAGGATACAAGTTTATTAGATGTGCAGAGGCGATGTCGTCAGGAAGCCACAGTAACTTAGCCCAGCACTTACACACGAGAGTAAATGAAAGGTGGGATGAGCAATCAGCGGGCCTCAGCTTCTTGGGGGACCTCTGCTCATTTCAGAATAAAGTTTAATACGGAGAAAAAAAGCCCCCAATATTGTCTATGACTTGTTCAGTGCAGTCTATGACTTGTCATGACTTGTTCAGTGCATTGTCTTTCAATAAAGCAGCACACGGAAACGTCTGTTTTTAAAGAAAAAGCAGCACTTTTGTTTGTTTTTTTAATAGCAACACCACTGGAACACATACCTTAGAGTGGAATTGGTAAATATTAGCATTGTAACAGCAAAGTGCAGACTGCTCGGTCCACAACTGTTGTAAACCTGGACCAGTGTGTATTACAGGAGCATAAACACATCGGGTGACAGAAATTCAGAATCTCGTTTTTATGACACTGTTTCAAAGACGCTCTGACAGATACCGTTCCTACATCATGAACTTCGGCTTGCAGTAAGCGCAAGTCCATCGCTGTGCGTTTAATTTTACCCACCTCTCCCAATCCAAAGCAAGGTCATTAACAAAGCAAAGTCACAGTTCCTTCTGCAAGCAGGAGTTTGTCCACGTCCCAGGAGCAGATTCCATCGTTTCTTATGGTAAAGCACAAGCAACGTTACAAAATCTTACAGTGAGTATAAATTCTTGGTTGTTGGTACAACTGCCCTGATGTGAGAGTGGCACAGCCAGTAAAAAACAAATCTCGCTTCCCAGGAACGTGAAGCGATCAGGTTGGTCAAACAGAACTGAGCTTGACGAGCCCGCGCACCGAGTCCTCGTGCAAGGAGTCTCGGCTGGCAAGGTCCAGGACGTGCACGGTGTGGCTGTGAGCTAGCAGCACACCAGGAGGCGAAGGGGCTTCCTCGGGGGTGAGAAACTGGTGATCTTCCTGCTCCCCGTTCAGTCCTATCATGTCTGTTAAAACTGTTTCTGCTGTGAGGTTTGGCATGGACGATGGGGGCGTCGGCTGCCCATGGGTTAACGTGGCACAAGGAGCACTAATAGTGGTTTTTCCTGGCAGAGGCAGTTCATCACCAGTTACGCTGGGCTCAGTCTGTAGCAACGGTGTGGCTGCAGCCTGCAAAACGAATTTAGTGCCCTGAATGCACTGATCTTGATCACACTGTAGAAATAGAGAAATTGCAAAAAAAAACAAAACATACCCCAAAAACAAAATCCAACACATGCAGGACAACCAAATGTTGAAGAGAAACAAAAAAAAAAAAAAAAAAAGACAATGGAAGGATGGAGAAAATGAATGTGAAAAAAGAGACAATCATTAGTAACTTTTTATAATAGGAACATTAGAAAAAGAACATTGCATGCACAACCAACTCTGCTTTATTCTTGCATTAATATTTTGGCGTCAAGAGGTTTTGACAAATATTTACAGTATGAAACGAGCAGTAAAAGTGCCAGTGCATCAGTGGGATCCATCCCAGAACAGAAGACTTATCTGTGGCTGCTTCTTTCTATGGAATAAGAACGGCTAAGTCTATATTTGTTTCTCAAGAAAATCCTTCATCATTTTTATTGTGGAGACACTTATCTTACCAACCTTTTGAAAGCTTTGGAGAACAACATTTGTTTCCAGTTTAGATTAGTATAATAATAGAAGCGTGTATGAGAATACACTTGTGGAGAAATATATTTTGCTCTGAATAGATAATCCTGCTTCACTCTTTCTGAGCTCCCACTGCGAGATCTAATGCCCTTAACAGCTCCAGCAGGGCAGAGCCGGCCCTGAGCGCACCTGAGCCCCAAAGCTGTACCTGCAGGTACTCCAGCGCTTTACAAAACTGCCTGCTCTACAACGGGACAAAAGTCACATGTAGGGCCTTTCTGTATGCACTTTTACCCCAATGTGAAGAGGTTTTCCCAGGGGCGGGACTGGGGAGGCGTTTGCAGTTATGTGCGTGTTTGCTTTTGAATATTATGAAGTATGTGCACAATTTTTCTCGGAAAAACTACCTGCACCAATTAGCAGACGGAAATGTTTTCTGGGACAGTCTTCAATGGCAGAGCACACGTGCACTTTCACTCTGCAAATTCATGTAAAAAGTACCTGCAGACTTCGCACTGGAATGGGCAATATTAAAATTACCCTGCTCCCCAAAATGGGTGAGAAGCAGAGACTGACTCAAAAGTGCTTCCCTTCAGTTTTAGAGAGGCTGCTTCTAAACTACCATCCTTCTTCATGTTACCTTACTATAAGTCTGCAGCACATGGCACTGGGAAACTCTTCTTTAACCCTACTAGGGTTCTGCAAGGCTATTTCCTTAGGTATTCGGGAGCAATGGACCCTGCCTCGCTCCTTTCTGACTGTGTGAGTTGACACAGTCTAAGAATAACAAGTCACCGTAGGGTTCATCAAAGCAAAAAAAAAAAAATCCAAAAGGCACATCTGTCTTCAAAAGACACAGTTGAAATTATCTTGCTGCCTATAAATATTTTTTCCCTAACAGAGGACATGTAAATGGTACCAGCCTCCCGCAGCTCTGCAGAGCAAACTTGCAATACAAGTTCATTTTCATTTTGTATACTATTTAGTTGTTTAATCCAGACATGTTTAACATTCATTTTTTGGCAAGTATCCCAGGTAAAGAAACAACAATTTCTTTCACTCTGCTATCATACAGCGTTTTTGGTGAAACCGATGACGATATTACAACGTGTGCCATTGTACATTGGTACAGTGCACAGTGAGATGGATTATCCTGTTGATCTGGTTTATATACCATGTTTTTTACTATTTTGACCCACATCACAAAGGCAGATTTTGAGACTGACAAGTTGGGCTTTTTAGTAACTGGGATGTAATAAATTAAAACTGCTGTTGTTCTATTATTTCTAATAGCTTTGAATACATAGCTCTTTAAAGTCAAATTATTGCAGAATTAGATTATTACTTTCAATGAACCCTTATCACTTATCACTGAAGATTTTGCATATATTTTAAAAGTTAGTCCTTTCATAAAGCGCATTTCAGCTGAGACTGGAAAGTGCAAATGGGCCAATTAAATCAATCCATTGGCATAACAACTTTCCTGCCAGTGAACTGATGGACCTGCAGTTTAGGGAGCAGAGGTACCAGGGTTCAGAGATCTACTCCATTAAAAATGACCTTGATCTGATAAGGGTGCAGTCATTTTCTAAGTTGAAAAGTGCTCCAAATCCATGCATAGCATAGTTTCTCCTTACTGGTGTTCAATGTGATATTGCAATGGTAGGAACTTGCCTGGTAATGTTGCAGCACAATAATATAATGAAAAAGTTCCAGATTGAACACATTATTCAGTCTCAGAAGTGGACATGCAAATTGATGCAAGTTGCAGTTAACCAGCGAGGTGCCATAGTTGGAGCCAATGGGGAAGATGACTTGGGTTACTCTCTTTACCCAGTGCCGTCTTCTCACCAGAGGGAGTAACTTCACTTTATCAGGATCCGTGCTTCTGCAGCAAAGAACGGCTTCAGTTGAGCAGAGGTGAGAGGCCCAGATTGGTGAGGCAACTTGCTAAAGGTTAGTGAGGAGGACCGGTGCTGGAATCTGGTGGCCCAGAGTGCAAGGGGGCTGTAGGGCCATTCTCTACCCAAACCAAGTCGTCGTCTTTTCAACAAGAGCTGAGACGTCACTTGGAAGATTGGATTTACAGCCCCAGAAAGGGACTCATGATTTGGATGGACACATACGTTTTCTACTCGTTTGAGGATTTAGAGACCCTACTGGTCTGATGAAAGGTCCTTGTGTGTCAGGTGAAAACTGTTTGCTTTGAAGGCAAAACTTTGCAAATCTGTAAACATTTCTTTTGTTTTTTTTATAGATTTAGCTCACTCTAGAAGCTGAGCTTGATCAGTATCTTGATTTGGTTTCAAATTTACTTAATCATGCACTTGGTTGTGCATTCAGGTTCTGGCACCGTTGTGTGTACATTTTTGTACGTAAAACTTACCTCCCTATTTAACAAGGAGTTTAGTGCACAAACACATGAGTAAAAGTGTGCGCACAAATTAGTACTCCTCCGTGAAAATCCCATGGTAATCAAGGCATTAGGTAATACTCCCTAATAAAGAGAGAAGCGTAAGCTGGAGATTGGGATGTGGGGTCCTGTACTCAGAACGTATACATATACATGCACATGCCAGCTCTCGCCAAGGGACGCTACCATATGCGCGTATGTTATAGAATCCGCAGTATGCACGTACACGTGCGCGCAAGTTTATACGGATGCACGCATGTACGCGCAAATGCCACCTCTACTGCATGAGGGGATTCCGCTGGGCACGCGTGCCAACGCAAATACTCGTTTCTCCAGTTCATTCCCAGTTCACCCCAGTAAAGGAGAGGACTTCCTTTTACCCTATTAGTCTTGACCCTTTGAACCCCGCTGGCTAGCCCAGATTTTTTTATTTTAAAACTTATAAGCCATACATAGCTGAAGTAAAGTTACACGGTAGAGGACCCTGGTGTAAATACTTACGCACAGACTTCATGTTACAGACCCAGATGCCCTGACCCTTTTTCTATTTGTACACCTACCCGGAGGTAAGTACATACTCAGGTTCTTCTTACAATCCTCTGGCCTGAGATGTGCATATCCCCCTGCTGTGGCACGCGTAGGGCTTTTAAAATCAAACAATTTGTGTGCCTGTCATGTTTTCCTTGCAGAAAATATGGTCTACAGCAGAGGTTCCCAGCCCTATCCTGGGAGACCCTCATCCAGCCAGGTTTCCTGGCTCTCCACAGTGAATATACACGAGATAAAAGGTGCATCCTATAGGGGCAGTGCATGCAAATGTATCTCCTGCCTACTCATTGTGGAGATCCTGAAAACCCTCAGAGCCACAGGTCTGTAGTGCTTTGTAAGAGTCCTCACATTCTCCTGTCTAAAGAAGAGAAAACCAAATGCATTAACACAGGAGTTGGTTTCACTGATGTGCACGACCTATGCAACACTTTCATCATCAATTAATTTCATGAACAATTAATTACAAAAATATTCCAAAATTTAAGTAAGAATAAAAATCCAAAAGTCTTGATTGCAGTCTGTGTAGAAGCCTCTTTTGCAGTAATATAAGAACATAAGAAGGGCCAACATAAGAACATAATAGCCATGAGTCATTTAGGATAAGTGTCTATCCACTTTGCACAGCGGGGTGGTGCAGAAAAGCTGAAGCACTTTCAAATTGGCTGAGGATCATCTATAAAATGCAATATTTCAAATCTCGTCACAGATTTTCTATTGGATTCCGGTCTGGACATTCGCCATTGTTGCTTCTGCTCTGTGCTTAGGATGACAGGGGCGGCTGAAAGGTGAATCTTCTCCCCAGTCCCAGGTTTCCCTCCTTCCTCACAAGCCTCTCTGCCCCGCGGATGCCACCACCATGCTTTACTGCTGGGATGGTATTAGCAGGGTGATGGTAAGATGGAGGAGTATCTCCAGGAGTCATTCACTGCTTATGATAAGCCAGGGGAAGTCGAAGAGCATGGGCAGACCGAAAAGGAGATATTATAAGGGCAACTCACCATTTTGTTAGGAAAGTAAAGGGACGGCAACTTTCAAACCGGCACACACTGGCGGGAATATGGACGCTGCCGTTTTATAACATATCAGCCACATGCGTGCATGTTCTAAAATCTGGGGTCAGCGCGCGCAAGGGAGTGCACACGCCAAGCCCAAGGGGAGCCCCAATGGCTTTCCCCGTTCCCTCCAAGGCCGCTCCGATTTTTACTCCCCTCCACCTTTCCCTCCCTTCCCCTATCTAACCCCCCCCCCCCCCCCCACCTAATCTCGATGGAGAAGGTACAGAGAAGGGCAACCAAAATGATAAAGGGGATGGAACAGCTCCCCTATGAGGAAAGGCTGAAGAGGTTAGGGCTGTTCAGCTTGGAGAAGAGACGGCTGAGGGGGGATATGATAGAACATAAGAAAATGCCATACTGGGTCAGACCAAGGGTCCATCAAGCCCAGCATCCTGTTTCCAACAGAGGCCAATCCAGGCCATAAGAACCTGGCAAGTACCCAAACACTAAGAAGATCCCATGCTACTGATGCAATTAATAGCAGTGGTTATTCTCTAAGGGGCGGATTTTAAAAGGGTTACGCACATATATTACACGTGTTTATTTATTTGTTGAGTTTTATATACTATCATTTGGTAGAGCCATCATAACGGTTTACAAAAATATACATTTTCTTAGCAGTTGAGCAAAAGTAAAAAACCATTTGAACAATATCAGAAATAAGCATAGCAAGTCCAGAGAGCATTATTAGGTTGGATGAGGAGGGTATGCAGTTCAGGGTGAAGAGAATGTACTAAGAGGTTTATAGCTGAGAGTTCAGTTGAGAGTTGGGATGATCAGACGTCTGAGGGTCAGTGTAGAATTTGCGGAACATTACTGTTTTTAGGTCCTTTTTGAATATTTTTAGGTCGTGTTGGGTTCTCAGGACTTTAGGTAGGGTGTTCCAAAGTTTAGGTGAGAAAATTGAGAAGGCTCTTTCTCTTGTGGTTGCCAGATGTGTATCTTTGATAGGGGGAATGTTTAGGTAGCCTGAGTTATTAGAGCGTAGGTTTCTTGGATTTTGAGTGATTATGTTTAGGGTGTTAAGACCTTGATGATCATTGTTTAGGATTTTGTGGATTATGGTCATTGATTTGTAAGCAATACGTGCAGTAATAGGGAGCCAGTGAAGTGAGGTCAATATTGGTGTTATGTGTTCACTTCTTTTTGTTCCAATTAGGACTCTGGCAGCTCAGTTCTGCAGTATTTGGAGTGGTTTGAGGGATGAAAAAGATATTCCAATTAGTAAGGAGTTACAATAGTCGAAGCTGGAGAAGATAAAAAGTTGAAGTACAGTTCTGAAATCGTAAGGGTTGAGAAATGGTTTCAGGTGTCTTAGGGTTAGGAGTCTGTGGTATCCTTCTTTAGTTTTATTTGCTATGTGGTTCTTGAAAAAAAGTTCTTTATCAATGATAACTCCGAGGTTCCTGGTGCGGGTGGTAGGGAGTATAGATATCATTTGTTTGTCAAGTATTGTCAGGGGTGGCGAAGTTGGATTGGGTTTTTTATCCATGAGTATTATTTCAGCTTTGTCAAAGTTGATTATGAGTTTCAGGGAATTTAGGAGATGTTTGATTGAGATAAGTAGTTCTGAGGTTTTCTTGTAGGTGTCTTCAATCGAATTTTGTATGGGAATGAGGAGCTGAATGTCATCAGCGTAGAGGAAGTGTGTGATTTCATATTCTTTTAGTAGTTGGCAGAAGGGGAGAAGGTAACGTGTAACTGCGAAATCCTGCTCCTGTGTGCGCCGAGCCTATTTTGCATAGGCCCAGCGACGTGCGCAAGCCCTGGGACGCACGTATGTCCGGGGCTTGAAAAAAGGGGTGGTCCGGGTTGATCCGGGGGCATGGCCGGAGCATCCAGGCACAGGAGCCATTTGCCGCTGTGCCTGGGATCGCGGGCCAGCCGTCAGCCGGCGCACGCAACCTACGTCTGCCCGCAGGCAGGCACAACTTATAAAATAAAGGGGGGGGGGGGATTTAGGTAGGGCTGGGGGGCGGATTAGATAGGGGAAGGGAGGGGAAGGAAAGTTCCCTCCGAGGCCGCTCCGATTTCGGAGCGGCCTCAGAGGGATCAGGGAAAGCCATCGGGGCTCCCCTAGGGCTTAGTGCACACAAGGTGCTCAAGTGTCCACCCCCTAGTGCGCGCTGACCCCAAATTTTATAACATGAGAGCGGCTGCGCATGCTTGTTATAAAATCAGGCGTAGATTTGTATGTGCTGGGTTGCGCGCACAAATCTACGCCCGTGCGTAGCTACTAAAATCTGGCCCTACGTCAACTTAATTAATAGCAGGTAATAAACTTCTCCTCCAAGAACTTATCCAATCCTTTTTTAAACACAGCTACACTAACTGCACTAACCACATCCTCTGGCAACAAATTCCAGAGTTTAATTGTGCGTTGAGTAAAAAAGAACTTTCTCCGATTAGTTTTAAATGTGCCACATGCTAACTTCATGGAGTGCCCCCTAGTCTTTCTACTATCCGAAAGTGTAAATAACCGATTCACATCTACCCGTTCTAGACCTCTCATGATTTTAAACACCTCTATCATATCCCCCCTCAGTCGTCTCTTCTCCAAGCTGAAAAGTCCTAACCTCTTTAGTCTTTCCTCATAGGGGAGCTGTTCCATTCCCTTCATCATATTGATCGCCCTTCTCCATCACAACTATATCTTTTTTGAGATGCGGTGACCAGAATTGTACACAGAATTCAAGGTGCGGCCTCACCATGGAGTGATACAGAGGCATTATGACATTTTCCGTTTTATTCATCATTCCTTTTCTAATAATTCCCAACATTCTGTTTGCTTTTTTGACTGCTGCAGCACACTGAACTGATGATTTCAATGTGTTATCCACTATAACGCCTAGGTCTCTTTCTTGGGTGGTAGCTCCTAATATGGACCCTCACATTGTGTAATTATAGCATGGGTTATTTTTCCCTATATGCATCACCTTGCACTTATCCACATTAAATTTCATCTGCCATTTGGATGCCCAATTTTCCAATCTCAGAAGGTCTTTAATATCATGAGAGGTCTTGAACAAGTATGTTCTTATGTGACTTGGTTATTTACACTTTCAAATAATAGAAGGACTAGGGGGCATTCCATGAGGTTAGCAAGTAGCACATTTAAGACTAATCGGAGAAAATTCTTTTTCACTCAACGCACAATTAAGCTCTGGAATTTGTTGCCAGAGGATGTGGTTAGTGCAGTTAGTGTAGCTCGGTTCAAAAAAGGTTTGGATAAGTTCTTGGAGAGAAGTCCATTAACGGCTATTAATGAAGTTTACTTAGGGAATAGCCACTGATATTAATTGCATCAGTAGCATGGGATCTTCTTAGTGTTTGGGTAATTGCCAGGTTCTTATGGCCTGGATTGGCCACTGTTGGAAACAGGATGCTGGGCTTGATGGACCTTTGGTCTGACCCAGTATGGCAATTTCTTATGTTCTTCTTAAATGCACTTTACTCTGTTGTGGGCTTTTGAAAATTGCTACAATTGTAGTTACCTTTACTCGTGTAGGTGCTTTATAAAATCAGCTCCCCAATGCATTAGCTCCATTAGTGCACTGGGCATTGACTCTTTTTAGCACGAGTAATGAAAATAGAAGCTGAACTTCAGTATACATTTTTTATTCAAGTCTTATTACATTGGGGGTCTCAGCTAAGGAACTGAAAGCTATGATAATGCGGCTAACTCCGCTGTTGCTGCCACTTTGATTAATGATTGTGTCCTATTACAATGCCAAAATGAGAGTTTGATAAACAAAGTCAGTGCCGAAAATATTTCGGTCAGTGGCCTAGGGAGGAAAGATGGCAGGATCAGGACTCAGAAGAAAAAATTACCTTATTGTTGGCTCAAAGTCTATACAGTGAAAATAAATCTACTTCCCAAACTGATGAAGTACAGGATAAATATTTCTAATAAAGTCAATCCTTTATGTCTGAAAGACTGGACCTAACCTCATATCTTTTTGGATGAGGCAGATAAAGATTTCATCGTGGATTTAGTGAGACAGAAAAAATACTAATATTTGGCAGCTCCTATTGCCCACAAAATAGAAAAAACAATCAGCTTTATGGGAGGATGATTTTGGAAAACTTGGGGCTTTTGTGTCAATTCTCTTTCCAGTGAAACTAAAAATAACATTAAAACTCTGAAAAACATTCTTTTGTAGAGTTTGATGCCAGGTTTCTCTTTTCAGCCAAAAAGCTAAGTCCCATGTTTGCTGCTATTTATTAATAGCAGAAAAAGTCTCACAGAACAATATTTCTTTACATTATTTTCAGAGTAAACCGCTAATTAATTATTTTTGAAAGGTGGACCGGCGGATACTGAACATTTTCTACTTTCAGGGTTTTCACCGTTGACAAGTCGTAGATAATCATCGGGCCTATGTTCATTCAACTTTTTAAAGTTTTTTTCCATGCGCTATTGCTCTGTAAGGGCCGGGCTGCCCGAGGCTAACGGGTGCGCCAGTCACGCTCCGGCAGCTTGAAGCCGGAAGGGGAGGGAGGAGCCTGGAGTCCACGGATGAATCTTTGAAAACTCCCTCGCGGCGCGATCGGATTGGAGAGCGCCGCGGGGAGTATCGGGAGTAGGGAACCCTATTTAAGGGCATGGGTACCGGCTGCGTGCCTCTTGCCCACGGGATCCTTGAACGAGCAGCGTGCAAATCATGGATGATGAGGTCATAGAGGTCGCAGTCAGATGGTGAGCGCCCAGTGTGTCCGCTCGGATCGCGGGGGGTTGAGTGGGGGGAGGTGGAGTCTGGTGCTTTTCCTGCAGACTCTCTGGGCCCGATGGCGTTGGGAAGTGCGAGGGTTCGGCCCAGGGGGATTGTGTCTGTCTTACCAATTGGTGCAATTGCAGTTGCGGGGCCTGGGCCAGCTAGGGGGGGGGGGGGGGGGAGAGCAGAAGTTTACTGGCTGCTCCAATAGAGGCCGGTCCTGGGGGATTTCTTGATGTGGAAAATGCCACTAGCACATCCAGCGGCGGGGTAACAGTGGCTGTACCGCGCTCGGGTGGGGGGTCCAGGAGGCAGGCTGCAGCATCTACCCTAGTGGGTCGCAACCTGCTCCAACCAGGGGTAGCCAGGCACAGCGGGGGAAAACTGCAGCCGAAAAGGCCTTCCCCTCCAGCAGCTTTCTGGGACAGGTGCAACAGTGGGTGCGGCCCCGGGGAGAGGAGTGTGTTCAGAGACGGGGAGCATCTGGGTTAGTGAGTGGGACTAGAGCTGCTTGGGAGAGAGCTTATGACCAGGCGGGTCTTAGTACCGGGGCTGACTGGCTGGGGATAGTAGATGAGCAGGGTTTTGTGGGGGAGGGATCTCGCATGGCTCAGGATTGGTCTGAGGGAGCGTCAACGACATCCTGGCCGGGACTGGCCCCGTTTCCGAGCGAGTGGACAGGGATACAGACAAAGGTTTGGCTTGGGAGGTGAGGAGACCCCTGGGAATGCCCCCCCCCCCCCCGCGAGGTAGGGCTATGCAGGACCGGAAGGAGGCATGGGGTATATACTGCCACGCAGCGGGGAGAATGGTTTTCTTCTGTTGGCTTGGCTCGGGGGAGGGGTTATCCACCCGGTGACCCCTGAGCTGGGGTTATCCTTCTGGTGCAGATAGGGTTTCTTCTCTGATGGCTGCTGCATCTTCTGCTGCATTGCAGGTCGGGTGACCCGAGCAACAGGGTGAGAGGATGACCCCTGGCACCCTGGCAGAGATGTGGATCGGTTCCGGTGGCAGCGGCTGGGAGAGCTATGGATGCGGCGGCAGCTAGTGCCTCCGGGATGACCTCGGCCCCCATGTCACAGGGTGAGTTAAGCGCAGTGGGTGTCCCCGCGGGTGAGGTGGCAAATGAGGACGGCGGAAATAAGGGGCGGTCTGAGCGGGATGAGGCTATTGCGCAGGAACATGTCCAGGGCAAGCAAAGAGAGGGAGCTTCTGCATCCCTGGCAGAGGCAGGGAGCTTCAGGCGAGGAAGATACAGCTCCTCTAGTTCCTCTTTTTCCTCAACCACATCTTCTAGCTCCTCATCTTCCTCGTTTGCTGGTAAGGCAGCCATAGCAAAGGAAGGGGGAGCGCAGTCGCTAGACAGGGGCGCGCTGGCGTTACTAACCGTTTCGGAATTGTGGGAGGATGCTCCATGCAGCGGAAAATATGGAAGCGAAGGTACATAAATATCTTTAAGCTGTTAGAAGGCCACAGGGGTGGGAAAAAGGAGGGTATGAAGAAAAAAGATAGCGAGTGTCCTAAGATGATCCTGAATAGGGTTGGCTGTTTCTTAAGAATGATTAGTGTAATAGGGCATCAGGACGACTCACAGTACGCTCCGATGCCAGCCTATGCTGATGCTATATTGGCTGCGCACAAGGACTACGAGGATTGGGAATGGCTCAACTATGATGAGCACTTCCGAAACAAAATGGAAGAAAATACATTTAAGTCTTAGGTTATGGCTAACTCAAATGACTAACCGGGCAGCTCCGGCGAGTCTGGGTAGCGTTCCTTTAGGAACGACCAGTGGCGGGTTAGGTGTTAGGCCCTTTCGATCAGGGCCTGCGCCAGCCGGTGCGGGAAAACTTGCAGACTGAGTATCCGACGTGTGCTGGCGTTTCAACAGGTTGGTCTGCAATTTCGCAGACTGTAAATTTAAACACCTCTGTGCCAACTGCAGGGCAGGTCATCCGGCAACCAGATGCACGAAGAAGGGACCCCTCTGGGGGCAGGAGTTCTCCCGGTCCCGGGCAGGCAGGAAAATGGCATCGTCCCCGGTGAGGGCTGAGGCCATGGAGCCTTGGCTTAGCATTTATCCTAAGGCGGGGGTGGGAAGGATAGTCAAGGAGGGATTTTCAGCAGGTTTTCACATCCCGTATACGGGTGTTATTGATCGATGTCAGGTAAAGCATTCTGCTGCGGGAGTTAAATGGAAGGAAGTGATTGCTAAGAAGCTGGCGACCGAGTTATCTCTGGACAGAATAGCTGGACCTTTTGAGGAGCCTCCGTTTGCGAGAATGATTCTTTCCCCGTCGGTGGCGGTTCCGAAAAAGGAACCAGGCAAATTTCACCTCATACATAATTTGTCATGCCCCGCTGGCAACTCGGTCAATGACTTTGTACCTAGCGAGCTGTGTTCGGTGTCTATGCTTCTTTTGACTTGGCAGTCCGGATACATACTCAGTGTGGGCCAGGGGTGTTTATGGCAAAAGCAGATATTGAGTCCGCTTTTCGCCTGTTGCCCATACATCCTGATTATTTCCCACTATTGGATTTTCAGTTTTTGGTAAGTTTTACTTTGATAAGTGTTTGCTCATGGGTTGTTCCATCTCCTGTGCCTACTTTGAGTTGTTCAGTACTTTTGTGCTGTGGAGCGGAGATCGGGTTTATCCAAGATAGTGCACTATCTGGATGATTCTTTGTTTATTGGACCAAAAAATTCTGAAACTTGTCGGGAACTGCTGGGTTGTTTTCTGAGGACCGCTGAGGAATTCGGTATCCCAGTGGCGTGCAAAGTTATCTCTATGGCTAGAGTCTTTTTGAGGAGCTTGCCCTGGGCAATGGCAGGGGTCCGTAGGCCTACGCATTGGATTCGAATTTCCAAAGGCATGAAGGAGGACTTAGGAGTATGGCAGACATTTCTTGCAGAATTTAATGGAGTTTGTTTATGGCAGAAAGAGACTGTGTCTAGCCGGGACTTGGAGCTTTTTTCGGACGCTTCTGGGGGAAAGGGTTTTGGCATATATTTTCAGGGCTCATGGTGCACGTCTGTGTGGCCAGAGGAGAGGGTGCAACGGGGAGTTACCAGAAATATAGCCTTCCTGGAACTGTTCCCAATAGTAGCTGCATTACTCATATGGGGGCCACGAATGTGAAATAGGAGGATAGTTTTTTGGTGTGATAATTTGGGGGTCGTTGAGGTGATCAATAAGAGGGCGGCTAGGTGTTTCTTAGTGTCTGAATTGTTACGAGAATTTGTATTATCCTGTATGCGATTGAATGTTACCGCCTGGGCGCGGCATGTCCCGGGGATGCGTAACAAACTAGCAGATTCTCTTTCTCATTTCAAGTGGGCTCAATTCAGGACCCTTGCCCCTTCAGCGGATCCCGTCGGCGCATCTGTGCCCAGTTCCCTATGGAGGTTCAGCTCCCGGATGCCTGGCAACTGGGGCGGGGGACTATGGTGCCTTGCATTAACTGTGTTGTTTTTCTTTTAGATATTGCGCCTCGGGTGTTAACAGGCTTGTGTCATCAGGCACTCCTTTATGGCCTGGGCGCATAAGCATGCATGTCATCGGCCCTATGGCCCTCACTTGGGTTTGGCTGCACAGGATGTGGCCGTCCGCTGGCTGGGAAGACGTGGGATGTGCTGGTCGGAGTTCCTTCCACTGGTGCGGCATTCATTGAATTCCCAGTCCATCCCAGACGTGCTGGTGGTGCATTTGGGGGGTAATGATTGGGGTAAGGTACCGGGCAGACAGTTCATCAGCATGGTAAGGGAGGATCTTTCCACGTTGATGGTATGGATGCCCGATGTAGTGTTATGCTGGTCAGACATCATTCTAAGGCCGGCCGAAATGGGGCAGCACAGTTGGGGGTGCCACAGGGTGAAAGCCAATCAGCAGATTGGTTCCTGGTTGAAGGTTATGGGGGGAGTGCATAACTTTGGTGGTTTGCCCGAATCTCTTTAGGGACAGGTGGTGGCTCGACCGGTAGCCAGTTGGGGGCACATACTGGCTGGAGTGTTATCTGTAAGTCAACTGGCTAAACTGGGATTAGCTCCTTGCTGGCCGGTGGCAGGGGCTGGAGTTAGGCAGCAGGTGTGGTCTAACTAGGACCAGGCCGGGTGGCCTGGGGGTTGGTTATCTTGCTGGCCGCTGGCGGATAACTGGAGTTATATGTTGTATAAGGGCTCGGGCTGGTTATATTGTTAATAAAGCTGCGGCCTTGATGTTCCCATACCAGTGTGTTGTGTGCTTATTGAATACGATGTGAAAGGGCGGTGAAGGAAGGTGGAGTGAGGTTCTGGCTGCGTCTGTTATGTACGTCTGCAGATATTTTGGACTGTTTTCATGTGTGTGCTGCTATTTGTTTCTATCATGCAGTTTGGATACTATTTATTATGTACCATGCTTATGTTTGTTTCTGGTTTTATTGATGTTTAATGCTTGGGTGACAAATGTAAGCAATGCCACTAACTGCAAAAATAAACAAACATCTTCAGATGGAGAGTTTTACCCCCATCTATAGCAGTGGAGTGATTTTGTAAGCTCCTGCAATGCTGGACAGACTATGAGTAGTTTTAGTCGCAGACTTTACATCTCTCTTCAAAGGGAAAATATGGCGCGCGTTCCTTTGTGAAAATTATTCCTCCAAAACTGCCTGCACTAGTAATTTGAGCAGAGATAGGAAGAATGCAGCCAGTGCAAACATGCGTGTGTGTGTAATAGAAACCCTGAGCACAAGAGTAAAAGTACCAACACGCAAGCCCAACGCACATAGTTACCCACAGGCTGGGCAGGCAGTAATTGCAGGTAAAGCACTAATTTACCCATGGAAATTACTTTGAAACTTAAGGGGCCCCCTTCATGTTTGCTTGGAGGAGCTCAGTAACAGACAGAGGTCATCTTTCGGGCTTGATTTAAGTGCTGCACCTTCTTTTGAAGGAGGACATTTTTTTCTTCATTGCTTTTGCTTTTTTTTTCTTTTAAAAGGGATGTTTGCATTGCTGTTTTTTGTTTGCTGGATATTTTTACTGTTTAGGCTTAGAGAGGCAGAGTAGAAGGGAAAGGGCTCTCTCTCTCTTCCGACCCCTCCCTCCCTCCCTTCCTTCCATTCTAATTCCAACAAATTACACAAAGTAACCGGACCGGGGTTGACAGAGAAACACCAGCAAGTAATTTAGGATAAATTTTGCACACTTCCGTAAAGTTCAGAGGTGACATTTAAGAGCTGCGCATATGCATACGTGTGGCGGCTCGTGCACATGGACGCGGCAATTTTATAACATACGTGCACACGTGTGCAAGTTATACAACTGGATGTATGCGTGTACAATTTCATACAGCTGCGCTCATGTGCGCGGAAATGCCGCATCTACCGTGTAAGTGGGGGGAATTTTATAATATACGTGCACACGTGTGCAAGTTATAGAACTGGATGTATAAGAACATAAGAACATAAGAAATTGCCATGCTGGGACAGACCAAGGGTCCATCAAGCCCAGCATCCTGTTTCCAACAGAGGCCAAAAACCAGGCCACAAGAACCTGGCAATTACCCAAACACTAAGAAGATCCCATGCTACTGATACAATTAATAGCAGTGGCTATTCCCTAAGTAAACTTGATTAATAGCCATTAATGGACTTCTCCTCCAAGAACTTATCCAAACCTTTTTTGAACCCAGCTACACTAACTGCACTAACCACATCCTCTGGCAAGAAGTTCCAGAGCTTATTTGTGCGTTGAGTGAAAAAGAATTTTCTCCGATTAGTCTTAAATGTGCTACTTGCTAACTTCATGGAATGCCCCCTAGTCCTTCTATTATTCTAAAGTGTAAATAACCGAGTCACATCTACTCGTTCAAGACCTCTCATGATCTTAAAGACCTCTATCATATGCGTGTACAATTTCATACAGCTGCGCTCATGTGCGTGGAAATGCCGCATCTACCGTGTAAGTGGGAGAATTTTATAAGGGGTGCAAGCGGAGGCCCCTTACCTTTTCCCAATTCATGTTCAGTGTAGGGATAGGACTTCCTAACCCCCCGTCCCCTGATATTAAAGGATCCCTTCTCCCCTGCTAGACCCCGCTGATCAGCTCTGATTTTTCTATTTCTGACTTACTCGCCGGCAGCAGCAGAAATAAAGTGAAGTAGTGGGGACCTCCAGCGCTCATCTCTTGTTCCTTCCCTCGACTCGCCCATGCCCCGCCCCCTTTTTTGGACTTTTGGATTTGTGCACGTTCCGGGAGATACGCGAGCACATGGCGCTTCTTAAAATCCGCACCTGTATCTCCCGGCTTTGGTTAATGAATAATCCCATAGTAAATCCTTCAGGTAATAGCTCACTGGTCGATTTCTACGCGCGCCAAAGCCAGGAGACAGGCGCGTGACTCGGCCTGGCGGGCGGATTTTAAAACCAGTGCGGGTACGCGCATTACAAATTCTCTCAACGGAAGGGGAGGGGCATGGGCGAGGTCTGGGCGGGGCATGAATTCAGCACATAAGTATTTATACGCACAAGCGCGTGCCGGGGTCCCCTACCGATAACTTTACTTCTGCTATGGAGAGCAGGTAAGTCACGTAACGACAGAAATACGCCAGTCAGCGGGGTTTGAAGGGTCGGGGTAACAGGATGAAAGGGAGGCAAGTTAGCTAGGGGCGAACTGGGAGTGAACCGGGAAAAAAGGCCAATTGTGTCGCCGTGCACAGCTGTTAAAATTCCCCCGCGGACGCACTCGAGATGGCATTCACGTGCGCAAGTCAATATAAAATCGTGCGCGCGTGTACGCATGGATAACCGGTTTTATAACACACGTATGCTATAAAATTGGCAGGTTCACGTGCGCAAGTCAATATAAAATCGTGCGCGTGTGTACGCATGGATAACCGGTTTTATAACACACGTATGCTATAAAATTGGCAGGTTCACGTGCGCAAGTCAATATAAAATCGTGCGCACGTGTACGCATGGATAACCGGTTTTATAACACACGTATGCTATAAAATTGGCAGGCTCACGTGCGCATGTCAATATAAAATCGTGCGCGTGTGTACGCATGGATAACCGGTTTTATAACACACGTATGCTATAAAATCGGCAGGTTCACGTGCGCAAGTCAATATAAAATCGTGCGCGCATGTACGCATGGATAACCGGTTTTATAACACACGCATGCTATAAAATCGGCAGGTTCACGTGCGCAAGTCAATATAAAATCGTGCGCGCGTGTACGCATGGATAACCGGTTTTATAACACACGTATGCTATAAAATCGGCAGGTTCACGTGCGCAAGTCAATATAAAATCGTGCGCGCATGTACGCATGGATAACCGGTTTTATAACACACGCATGCTATAAAATCGGCAGGTTCACGTGCGCAAGTCAATATAAAATCGTGCGCGCGTGTACGCATGGATAACCGGTTTTATAACACACGCATGCTCTAAAATCGGCAGGTTCACGTGCGCATGTCAATATAAAATCGTGCGCGCATGTACGCATGGATAACCGGTTTTATAACACACGCATGCTATAAAATCGGCAGGTTCACGTGCGCAAGTCAATATAAAATCGTGCGCGCGTGTACGCATGGATAACCGGTTTTATAACACACGCATGCTATAAAATCGGCAGGTTCACGTGCGCAAGTCAATATAAAATCGTGCGCGCGTGTACGCATGGATAACCGGTTTTATAACACACGCATGCTATAAAATCGGCAGGTTCACGTGCGCATGTCAATATAAAATCGTGCGCGCGTGTACGCATGGATAACCGGTTTTATAACACACGTATGCTATAAAATCGGCAGGTTCACGTGCGCATGTGTACACATGGATAACCGGTTTTATAACACACGCATACTATAAAATCGGCAGGTTCACGTGCGCATGTCAATATAAAATCGTGCGTGTGTACGCATGGATAACCGGTTTTATAACACACGCATGCTATAAAATCGGCAGGTTCACGTGCGCATGTCAATATAAAATCGTGCGCGTGTGTACGCATGGATAACCGGTTTTATAACACACGTATGCTATAAAATCGGCAGGTTCACGTGCGCAAGTCAATATAAAATCGTGCGCACGTGTGTACGCATGGATAACCGGTTTTATAACACACGCATGCTATACATATAAGTATATAGTGATTTTATAACACACGCATGCTATACTATATAAGTATATAGTGATTTTGCTGTTCTCAATTTTATGTAAGGGCCCTGCCCAAAAGTTAACCTGTTTGCAATGTTATATGTAAGGGTTCTGCCCAATGGTTCCTGTTTAACTGTAAACCGATACGATGTGTGAACGGTTATCGGTATAAAAAAGACATTAAATAAATAAATAAATAAATAAATAAATAACACACGCATGCTATAAAATCGGCAGGTTCACGTGCGCATGTCAATATAAAATTGTGCGCGCATGTACGCATGGATAACCGGTTTTATAACACACGTATGCTATAAAATCGGCAGGTTCACGTGCGCATGTCAATATAAAATCGTGCGCGCATTTACGCATGGATAACCGGTTTTATAACACACGCATGCTATAAAATCGGCAGGTTCACGTGCGCATGTCAATATAAAATCGTGCGCGCATGTACGCATGGATAACCGGTTTTATAACACACGCATGCTACAAAATCGGCAGGTTCACGTGCGCATGCGCATGTCAATATAAAATCGTGCGCGCGTGTACGCATGGATAACCGGTTTTATAACACACGCATGCTATAAAATCGGCAGGTTCACGTGCGCATGTCAATATAAAATCGTGCGCGCATGTACGCATGGATAACCGGTTTTATAACACACGTATGCTATAAAATCGGCAGGTTCACGTGCGCAAGTCAATATAAAATCGTGCGCGCATTTACGCATGGATAACCGGTTTTATAACACACGCATGCTATAAAATCGGCAGGTTCACGTGCGCATGTCAATATAAAATCGTGCGCGTGTGTACGCATGGGTAACCGGTTTTATAACACACGCATGCTATAAAATCGGCAGGTTCACGTGCGCATGTCAATATAAAATCGTGCGCGCGTGTACGCATGGATAACCGGTTTTATAACACACGCATGCTATAAAATCGGCAGGTTCACGTGCGCATGTCAATATAAAATTGTGCGCGCATGTACGCATGGATAACCGGTTTTATAACACACGCATGCTATAAAATCGGCAGGTTCACGTGCGCATGTCAATATAAAATCGTGCGCGCGTGTACGCATGGATAACCGGTTTTATAACACACGTATGCTATAAAATCGGCAGGTTCACGTGCGCAAGTCAATATAAAATCGTGCGCGCATGTACGCATGGATAACCGGTTTTATAACACACGCATGCTATAAAATCGGCAGGTTCACGTGCGCATGTCAATATAAAATCGTGCGCGTGTGTACGCATGGGTAACCGGTTTTATAACACACGCATGCTATAAAATCGGCAGGTTCACGTGCGCAAGTCAATATAAAATCGTGCGCGCATGTACGCATGGATAACCGGTTTTATAACACACGCATGCTATAAAATCGGCAGGTTCACGTGCGCATGTCAATATAAAATCGTGCGCGTGTGTACGCATGGGTAACCGGTTTTATAACACACGCATGCTATAAAATCGGCAGGTTCACGTGCGCATGTCAATATAAAATCGTGCGCGCGTGTACGCATGGATAACCGGTTTTATAACACACGCATGCTATAAAATCGGCAGGTTCACGTGCGCATGTCAATATAAAATTGTGCGCGCATGTACGCATGGATAACCGGTTTTATAACACACGCATGCTATAAAATCGGCAGGTTCACGTGCGCATGTCAATATAAAATCGTGCGCGTGTGTACGCATGGGTAACCGGTTTTATAACACACGCATGCTATAAAATCGGCAGGTTCACGTGCAGGCAATCGCGCACAGGTCTTAAGTTTTACTTCTGTGGCAGCAGGGCTGAAGTTCCTGTGCAGAATGCGCAGGCAGATTTCAGGCCTAACTTTCAAAATCTGCTTTGAAATAGGGCACGGCAGACATGCAGCTGTTTACGCCTGCCTGGCAGCCCTTGAAGCCGCATGTGGGTACATTCAAGATGCAAACGGCTTCCCCACCCCCTGGGAACGCTCCTTTCAAGCACAACCCCTGGGGTGATTTCCAAAAAGCACATTCTGTGTGTGGAAATTACCCCCCTATATGTGAAAGAAATGTATGCATGCATCGCAAATGAAAGAACCTCACATCTCTGCTGGCAGCACTGCCGCTGGGCTATGGGGCAGGCCCTATACATCTTTCATGGTTCTGATTCCAGCTTTTCAATAGTACAGTTCTTTAAAAGGTGGAAAAAGAGAGAGAGGATTGTCTTCATTGAGTTTTATAGACCTCTGAGGAAATAAGGAAAATAGCAGAGCCTGCCTTTTACATTGGGAACAATGCTCCCAGCACACACTTCCTCTGCATTACATTTTGCTTCACAGCAGTACTGCCAGAGTTATTATAAAACCTCCATCTGTTTCTCTGCTTTCCTGATAAAGAACATTTCTTTAACAAACAAGTGGGAGCCATAATTGCATCTGCTACATTTAAATGACTTCAGCATTTTTCTAGAAATCCAGAAATTACCTGGTCAAATCTGGAAGGCTTTATAATTTTATTCAATGTTAGAAATTATTCCAGAAAATCAAATACTTTGTGCCTTGCTGCTGCTTTTGGATATTTTACATATTTGTTTTCTATCCCTCCCTAGCTTCCCCCTCTTCCTCTTCAGTCCTGCTATGCTTTCAGTAACACAACCGAAGATTTAACAGTGCAAAACAATCCTAAATGTCAGGCACGCCTAGCATTCAGGAACAGCAGCTCCACTGCCTGCTCACGTCTGCTGCATTTCACCTGCTCTACTCTTTCAAGTTCATTTTACTGCAGATTGACATTTTCCCGTTATGCTGTTGATCTCTACAATTTTGCATATTTTTTTTGCTCAGTTCCATAAAGCATAAATATACATACGTGACAGATTGCCCTGCCCCCCTCCCACATGATGCAGCAATAGCAGTTGCTTACCTGTAACAGGTGTTCTCTTAGGATAGCAGGATGTTAGTCCTCACACATGGGAGATATCATCAGATGCAGCCTGGCACGGAAAGCGTCTGTCAATGTTTCTAGAATTTTGACTGGGAACACAGCATGCCCAGCATCCACTATCCACGCGACCATGCGGGACCTGACTAGGCTCACTGAGCATGCCCAGCATCCACTATCCACGCGACCATGCGGGACCTGACTAGGCTCACTGAGCATGCCCAGCATCCACTATCCACGCGACCATGCGGGACCTGACTAGGCACACTGAGCATGCCCAGCCTGCCACTATCCACGCGACCATGCGGGACCTGACTAGGCACACTGAGCATGCCCAGCATCCACTATCCACGCGACCATGCGGGACCTGACTAGGCACACTGAGCATGCCCAGCATCCACTATCCACGCGACCATGCGGGACCTGACTAGGCTCACTGAGCATGCCCAGCATCCACTATCCACGCGACCATGCGGGACCTGACTAGGCTCACTGAGCATGCCCAGCATCCACTATCCACGCGACCATGCGGGACCTGACTAGGCTCACTGAGCATGCCCAGCATCCACTATCCACGCGACCATGCGGGACCTGACTAGGCTCACTGAGCATGCCCAGCATCCACTATCCACGCGACCATGCGGGACCTGACTAGGCTCACTGAGCATGCCCAGCATCCACTATCCACGCGACCATGCGGGACCTGACTAGGCTCACTGAGCATGCCCAGCATCCACTATCCACGCGACCATGCGGGACCTGACTAGGCTCACTGAGCATGCCCAGCATCCACTATCCACGCGACCATGCGGGACCTGACTAGGCTCACTGAGCATGCCCAGCATCCAGTATCCCCGCGACCATGCGGGACCTGACTAGGCTCACTGAGCATGCCCAGCATCCACTATCCACGCGACCATGCGGGACCTGACTAGGCTCACTGAGCATGCCCAGCATCCACTATCCACGCGACCATGCGGGACCTGACTAGGCACACTGAGCATGCCCAGCATCCACTATCCACGCGACCATGCGGGACCTGACTAGGCACACTGAGCATGCCCAGCCTGCCACTATCCACGCGACCATGTGGGACCTGACTAGGCACACTGAGCATGCCCAGCCTGCCACTATCCACGCGACCATGCGGGACCTGACTAGGCTCACTGAGCATGCCCAGCATCCACTATCCACGCGACCATGCGGGACCTGACTAGGCACACTGAGCATGCCCAGCATCCACTATCCACGCGACCATGCGGGACCTGACTAGGCTCACTGAGCATGCCCAGCATCCAGTATCCACGCGACCATGCGGGACCTGACTAGGCTCACTGAGCATGCCCAGCATCCACTATCCACGCGACCATGCGGGACCTGACTAGGCTCACTGAGCATGCCCAGCATCCACTATCCACGCGACCATGCGGGACCTGACTAGGCTCACTGAGCATGCCCAGCATCCACTATCCACGCGACCATGCGGGACCTGACTAGGCTCACTGAGCATGCCCAGCATCCACTATCCACACGACCATGCGGGACCTGACTAGGCACACTGAGCATGCCCAGCCTGCCACTATCCACGCGACCATGCGGGACCTGACTAGGCTCACTGAGCATGCCCAGCCTGCCACTATCCACGCGACCATGCGGGACCTGACTAGGCTCACTGAGCATGCCCAGCATCCACTATCCACGCGACCATGCGGGACCTGACTAGGCTCACTGAGCATGCCCAGCATCCACTATCCACGCGACCATGCGGGACCTGACTAGGCTCACTGAGCATGCCCAGCATCCAGTATCCACGCGACCATGCGGGACCTGACTAGGCTCACTGAGCATGCCCAGCATCCAGTATCCACGCGACCATGCGGGACCTGACTAGGCTCACTGAGCATGCCCAGCATCCACTATCCACGCGACCATGCGGGACCTGACTAGGCACACTGAGCATGCCCAGCATCCACTATCCACGCGACCATGCGGGACCTGACTAGGCTCACTGAGCATGCCCAGCATCCAGTATCCACGCGACCATGCGGGACCTGACTAGGCTCACTGAGCATGCCCAGCATCCACTATCCACGCGACCATGCGGGACCTGACTAGGCTCACTGAGCATGCCCAGCCTGCCACTATCCACGCGACCATGCGGGACCTGACTAGGCTCACTGAGCATGCCCAGCATCCACTATCCACGCGACCATGCGGGACCTGACTAGGCACACTGAGCATGCCCAGCATCCACTATCCACGCGACCATGCGGGACCTGACTAGGCTCACTGAGCATGCCCAGCATCCAGTATCCACGCGACCATGCGGGACCTGACTAGGCTCACTGAGCATGCCCAGCATCCACTATCCACGCGACCATGCGGGACCTGACTAGGCTCACTGAGCATGCCCAGCATCCACTATCCACGCGACCATGTGGGACCTGACTAGGCACACTGAGCATGCCCAGCATCCACTATCCACGCGACCATGCGGGACCTGACTAGGCACACTGAGCATGCCCAGCCTGCCACTATCCACGCGACCATGCGGGACCTGACTAGGCACACTGAGCATGCCCAGCATCCACTATCCACGCGACCATGCGGGACCTGACTAGGCACACTGAGCATGCCCAGCCTGCCACTATCCACGCGACCATGCGGGACCTGACTAGGCACACTGAGCATGCCCAGCCTGCCACTATCCACGCGACCATGCGGGACCTGACTAGGCACACTGAGCATGCCCAGCATCCACTATCCACGCGACCATGCGGGACCTGACTAGGCACACTGAGCATGCCCAGCCTGCCACTATCCACGCGACCATGCGGGACCTGACTAGGCACACTGAGCATGCCCAGCCTGCCACTATCCACGCGACCATGCGGGACCTGACTAGGCACACTGAGCATGCCTAGCCTGCCACTATCCACGCGACCATGCGGGACCTGACTAGGCACACTGAGCATGCCCAGCCTGCCACTATCCACGCGACCATGCGGGACCTGACTAGGCACACTGAGCATGCCCAGCATCCACTATCCACGCGACCATGCGGGACCTGACTAGGCACACTGAGCATGCCCAGCCTGCCACTATCCACGCGACCATGCGGGACCTGACTAGGCTCACTGAGCATGCCCAGCCTGCCACTATCCACGCGATCATGCGGGACCTGACTAGGCTCACTGAGCATGCCCAGCCTGCCACTATCCACGCGATCATGCGGGACCTGACTAGGCTCACTGAGCATGCCCAGCTTGCCACTATCCACGCGATCATGCGGGACCTGACTAGGCTCACTGAGCATGCCCAGCCTGCCACTATCCACGCGACCATGCGGGGCAACCCCTTCAGTCTCGTAACATAGAATTACGAAAAACAAAACATCAAACAGAGAAGAAATCCAACTCCATGGGGAGACGGGCAGGTTTCCTGAGGACTGCTGGGGGAGGCGTTTGGCTACCTCCTGTACCTGCTTCCAGAGGCTGCGAGTGTACTGGGTCATATAAAACTAGTAGGAGGCGATGTGAGCGATCAACATTGCTACACCTTCCTACCCAGGGCATCTGCAGCCTGGTGTTTCCGCCCCAGAGACGCCGAAGCATGGGTATGGGAGCGTTTGACTTTTTTGAGGGCAGACTCCACCACCACTGATTGATGTGGGATCTGAAGCCTTTCAAATCCTAAGGCCAACTGGACCAGGTAGAGTGCATTTGCCTTATGGTTCACTGGTGGCACTGAGACTGGTTGCTGCCACATCCTGAGGAGTAACTCCTTAAAGATATCATGGATAGGGATAGCGAGCACATCTTTTGGGGCATCTACAAACTGGAGAACCTCTAGCATCTTGTGATGGGCGTCTTCCTCTGCCAGAAGCTGGAAGGGAATGGACTCAGCCATGGCCTGCACAAAGCCCACAAAGGTCAGATCCTCCGGTGGGGCTCTACGCCTCTCATCCAGAGTAGATGGATCCAAGGACAGGTCTCCGGAGCCCTGTGAAGAAGACTCCAAGATATCATCCCCGCAGGGATCATA
The DNA here is from genome assembly GCF_901001135.1 of Rhinatrema bivittatum. NCBI lineage: Eukaryota > Metazoa > Chordata > Amphibia > Gymnophiona > Rhinatrematidae > Rhinatrema > Rhinatrema bivittatum. Next base: position 594,114,156 of record NC_042617.1, on the reverse strand, counting down.
AGGTGTTTCCTCTTCACTAGTCCCTGGGGCACCCCGAGGAGGGCCCCTGCCTGAGAACCCCAACCTCGGAACCAAAGGCACTGATGGCACCGAGGGTACTGATGGAACCGGGGGCACCAATAGCCTCAAGGGCACTGAGGGCATTGAGCTCCCTGAGGGACCGGGCACCAGACCAGGCAAGAGAGGGCGCGGTACCAGCGTCCCCCCCCCCCCCCCCCGATGGTTCCCCTGGACCGAAAGCATCCTCCTCCTCCGAGGACCCCATAAAGGGAATGTCTCTGGAGGGAGGAGGACTTGGCAGCCGCTGGGGCTTCGAGGGACCCCCAGGCACTGGCAGCAGCTGCATGGGCAAGACACTCGAGGCTGTTGAGTTGCTCCAGCAGCGGTGCTAGCATCATAGGGGCAGGCTCGGACACCGGGGTCACCAGTGGAATCAGCGGCTCGGTGCCCTGAAGGGCGCAGAGCACTGATTGTTACATCCTGCGATCCAGCTCCTCCTGGAAATCTGTCGATGCGAGGACGGAGGGAGGAGGAGCAGGAAGAGGCATCACCAGAGCCTCCCCGGCACCCCAGAGAGGCTCGGTAGCTGGCACTGATGTTGGTGGGGAATACCCAGGACTCCCGTGTACAATGGAGGTCGATGCCTCATCTCTGCGGGGTGGCTTTCGGGGCAGCACAGTGGACTCTGGTGCTGCCCCATGCACCGCACCGTGCGATGATGGTGGTCAGTGCTGATGCCTCTGAGGTTTCCCATGGTGCTCTGACCAGTCTTTCCCTGGCACCGAGAATGGAGATGATCCTGAGGTCCTGGAGCACAGCGATGCTGAAGAAGGCCTATCTCCGGCCTCGTGCTCACATGAGGGTGCCAGAGGGGGAGTGGGCACCACTGGAAGCAGCTCCATTGGTTCACCACAACCTTTGAGCGTGCAGGCACTCGACACCGGAGTCGAAGGGTCAGACTTTCTAGACCCGAAGAGCTTTTCCATTTTATCAAGCCGAGCTCGATGACTCTTGGAGGTAATTTGGTGGCAAAGATGATATCCCCAGACATTGTGTGACACTCCCAGGCAGAGGATGCAGACCTCATGCAGGCATCAACGAAAACCTGACGATGCCATGAAAAAGAGCCGGCGAGCAGTTGAACACCGGGGGATACCAAGAAACGGCACAGTCGGGAATAGACTGTAAAGAAAGTACAAAAAACTTACCACACTGCCTTGAATCACGGATGGGAGAAGGGGGACATGGCGCAGAAAAATACCGAGAAAAGTACCGAGAAAAAACTCTTAAAGAGCAGAGCTCCAAAAACCTGTGAGGCGACAGCTCCGCAGAAAAGAAGAGACTGAAGGGGGACCCCGCATGGACGTGTGGATAGTGGATGCTGGGCATGCTCAGTGTGCTGGTCAAAGCTTCTAGAAACGTTGAGAGGTTTTCCCTGCCAGGCTGCATCTGATGATGTCACCCATGTGTGACGACTAATATCCTGCTTGTCCCAGGAGAATGTTTTTTCCTCTTATTCTTTTAGTTGTAATGTCTGTCCTGTAAGAGTATTTTACATATATGTTATGTTTCCCTCTGGCCGCCACAAATTACACTGAACACATCGCACAAATCATTCTGACTCCTGCATTGTGGTGCAAATTGCGACATTTGTTAAAATGTTTGTCCCAGAGATCTAGAACATCACCGGGAGAACCAGTAAAAGAGCTTCAATAAAAATGTCAATGCAGTGATTTTATTTTACTTAATCTTAGGCTGCCTGCCCTTCCTCCAAAGTGGGTTACATTCATAAATTTATATAGGACATAATTTCCTACTGCTACATGTACACAAGTCCTTTGAAAATTCAAGCCATACGGCTGATTTAGCAAAAGGTTTTACAGCTTTTGAAAATTGCTTCGAGATATGCTACTGTTATGCACAAACTCCTTGGAAAATTACCTCCACATTATTTAAACAGCTCAGTTTTAATTCCTGAAGAGTACGCCCAGCTTCTCACCGTGGAGCCAGTTCAAAAACTGTTTCTTCAACATACATCTCCCACATACAGGAGATTCATACCCTGGATATACTGTAATTCTTCCAGTAAATCAGATTTGCTCATTTGATTTTCCCTCCATAAAGAAAGACATGTAATAAGAAAAAAAGGTTGAACTGACCCCCAGCTGAGTTTTTACAATACTGCCCAGTTCTGTTTTAGACTTTCTAAAGAAACGATATGGATTTTCTTCTTTAGAGATAGACAGGGGGAGGGTAATTTTATAACTCCCCAAACAGGGTAAAGTCTGCATTTTCACAGGTAAAGTCTGCCGGGTGTGTGCAGAGATTCGCTCTTCGGAGGGTGTAAGTAGTGTGCATACACTCATGCGAGTCTTTCTTAATCTCAGTACTAACTTTGCTCGGCTTGTGTAAAAGGATGCATGAAACCGGGTTAGACTGCTACGTTTATGTAAACTGAGCCCCGACTGATTCAGCGACAGAACCAAGTTTTATGGATATGCACGGCTTTCAAAATTACTCTAATAGTTGGGGGAAAAGGTGGAGTTTTTCGCCGATTGTTTTTTAGATGGGACAGCAGGCGTAATGAGTACTGCAACTCATAGTCTGTAAACTGAAACTCAAGTCTTCGAACCTTTAAAGGGTATCTGCCGGCACTGTGAACAAATCACGTATGTATCCGGTATCTACTGAAGTTCATTTGCTGTGGTTTTAGGGATTCACTAGCAAAACACAGGAGGCAGGGCCATTGCCAGTCCACATCCCGCCCTGTAATATTCAGGGATACTTCCATGAAAGTTTCAGAGCTATGTTCTGGATATTTTATGCATATTAAATGTAAAGATATCTCATCCATCTGCCACTCAAAACAAGAGTACAAAAATAAATGTTTTCAAGACATCTTTTGTTATTTTCCATGAAAAGAAATTGCATTACACTGCATAAAAACAAAGTCCAATGCAAAATTATTCCTTTATTCTGGAAAACACTGCATTTAATTTTGTGTTTCACAGCAGATAATCAGATTAATTCTTTTGTCAAAAAATATAACATTATTTACATTTCACAGAGTATTGATACAGAAACTTACGACTTTAGAAAAAAAATATTTTACAGTTCTTGATTTGGCAAAAATGCTATTTGTTTTGCTAGAACTTAAAAAAAAAAACCACACCACCTAAAATGCCCAAAAGGAGAGAAAACGTCTCTCTTCTTGCTTTGTTATGTTTCTTGTGGGATCATGGAGGTGTTTGTTGGGCTGCAACACAGTAAACAGAGACGGTGGAGGAAAGCCACAAAACAACATAAAACAGAACCCCTTAGAAATCCCGGGTTAAGGAAATTAAATCTAACAGGAGGATGCTCTGCAAGAAAGCGTAACCTAACTGGTGCATCCTACACTAGATGGAAGCTGACAAGCAATGCCTATTGCTCCTGTGGCTAAGTATATCTTACGATGCAAGCGCGAGCATTGGCACGTTTACTGTGACGTCCCGCCACGTCATCACATGGGAAACGCGACACATTTGGTGGGTTAGTTAGTTAGTTAGATAAGTTCACACGAGCAAGGAGGGAGAGATTCATTCACAGGCAGCACTAGGGGATGGCTCCTACCATATTGCTCTGAGACTGGGTGGCGCCATACATAGTGATTCCATTAGATGGCGCCACTGCTTGCGCTGCGGCGTCTGCTTGCACAACTCCTCTTCTGTCAATAAGGCTAAAAAGTCAGAAAAAAGAAAAATCTAGGTCTGGCATCTAAATAAGAGGTAGGACTGTTTTTAATGTAAAAATGCATTAATATCACACTTTGGAGATACAACGTACACAATGCAGACGGCAGGTGCCTGAACGTGCCCACCTTTGTATGCTCTGAATACCATTTCCGTTCCTTATGGCACCTAACATGATTCAAAGCGTGCAACGACTTGACAGCTCTGATTTCATGATTCTCTTTTATAGAAAATAGTATGTGAAACTTTCACTGAAAGTAAAAAAATAAACCTGCCTTAAGAAAGCAGTAGCTGAAATATACTTCTATGGTTAGGGGTCCTTGAATCACAGGATCTAGGGCTGGATTTACCATTGCTAGCATGCAAGAGCATTTTTATGGCATAACCCCCTCCCCCCCCCCCAACATGTAGATCACCAATTCAGCAACCCCCGCAACCCCCAGTCCCTCCTCTGGTGGACCTGGTTCAGCAACGGAGATAAGAACAAGAAGCTGCTCACAGCCCTGCTCAGGCGGGCGGGGGAGAAGCCCTGTGCGTACTTAGGGTCTTAGCTCCCGCTTCACCCGAGGCTGCTGCCATGAAGTCAGCAGGAGGGAGGAGGCGCTGCTTTCATTCAGCTCCTCTGCACTCAGGGGCCGGGCGCAATGTATAACCCGCAGGCGATAATGAATCACCCAATGCAATGAGGGGATCAGCACTATTCAACGCGAGTCTAATAGCGCTAAGCACATGCAAATGCAGGTGATTGAGGCTATTTGCATTCATTCCAGATGCAAAAAAAAAAAAAAAGTGCGTGTAGGATGCACATTTAGCGCTCAGCAATTAACGCCTGCCTGGGGCGCTCCTTAAACCAGTACAGAAAAGCAGAAAAAACTGCCTCCTCCTGTACTGCCCCCTACTTAATAGCGTTGTGATAGTAAGTAGGAGGAAAACAACATTAAATAAGTTAAAAAATAGGAAACCCCCCCCCCCCACTGGCAGTCGGGTGCAGGAAGCAGACGATGGAATGAGAAGCGTGCGTTTCCTGACCCCCCCTGGCTGAGCAGCGTGCGTTTCCTGACCCCCCCTGGCTGTGCAGCTCTGCAGCGTTCAGGGAACACCGATCAGGCTCGCATCAGCAAGGAGGAGCTAGGGGCGCACAAGCCACCCCCTAATTTAAATATTGCATGGCACCCCCCTGTTCATATTTATTGCATCGGCCCCTCCCTTAGCAGGTGCCCATCCCCCTTGCAAGCAAGCGCTCAGCCCCACCCCAGGAGGAAAGAGTTTGCAGGAATCCCTCCCCCACAGGATTTACGCACGGGGGGGGGGGGGGGGAAGGGTTACACACGCTGGGCCTATTTTCAAAAGGCCCGGCAACGCGCATAAAGCCCGGGACGCCTGTAAGTCCCGGTCCGGGGTGGAGGGCGGGGCCATTGCCGCTGTGTTGAAGGATCGAGTGCCGGCAGGTGCAAAAGGTAAGATAATAATTCTGGTGGGGGTTAGAGTAGGGCTAGGGGAGGAAAGGTTAGGGGAAGGGGTGGGAAGCTCAGGCTAGGGGGAAGGGAACGGGGAAGGCAGCGCGGCTCGGCGCACACTGTGCAGCCCCTTGCGCGCGCCGACCTCTGATTTTATAACTTTTGCGCGCCTGCGTGTGCAAGTTATAAAATCGGGTGTACATGTGCGCGCGCCGGGTAACGCACACACATGTACACCCACACGCACCCTTTTAAAATCTACCCCAAAACGTACAGGATTTGTGAGAAAAGGAAATGAGTCTTGGTATTGTCTAAAATTTGTAAAACCTGAGGTAATTAACGCCCGATATCTGTATAACTTACCTTGGAGCAAGGGGTCCGCACAGTGCAGCACAACAATTAGTAAAGATGTTGCCATAGCTGTATGGATTGTAGTTTTCTTTCCCTCTCTTACTTGACCAAGATCCCTTAATCTGAAAAATAAGAATTTCAGACTGACCATGGAGGTTACACTTCTCTCCATAAGATATTTTGTGGTGAATCTCCTGCCACTCACTCCCTGGCTTGCAATTCTAGTCACAGATAATAACAACACGGTAGCCAGCTCACCCAGTCGGCCCTGCTATTCTGATCTGCATTACTAAGGCCATATCCCAGCTGACAGCCACTGGAGCTGCTCCTCAAACTCATCCTCTTTGCTTCTTCACCATCCCATGCTGTGCAGTGTCACATCCAAGACCCATGAGCTGACCCCCAAGCAGCCATCAGAACCAGTGACGCCACTGCCGAAATATCCAGCTACTTAGGGTCCCACGGCCTTGCCAATCAGCACCTGGCCACTACTGACCCAGTTAGTTTCTGGTACCGACCCAGTCCCCCCCCCCGTGACCTGCTGTGTCACCAGCAACATTCCGTGCAAGCTGTGTACGCACGCACAGGTCGTGAAAATAAGCGCGCACAGGAAAAGCTGGCACGCACAAGAGAAGGAAACTAGCATGTGGTGTTCCAAAGAACCAACGTGCTTACACACACAGCTCACAAAGAATTAGAGAGGACACTTCTTCAGCCCGCTCATACCACTGCATTTCTTATCTCACCCATGCTTGCTCAGATCCCATTACAATAACCACAACAGGTGCACTTCCTGCAAAACCTCTCACAAAGCAGGTAACTTACATCTTCGTTTGTAGTTTGATTGGAGCTTATCAAGTAAGTGTGAAAACCTGAGAGACCAACAATGGACCAAACAGAAAAAAAACAGACCACAGCTTCCAGCACAGTGATTCTGAAGTCAAGGAAAGAACAGGGGAAAACGAAGCAATTCATAGATAGCAAAGCTTAAAACCGTTTGAATGTTCCCACAGGGCGGCAAGAATTGGCACATTTCTGTCATTATAATCCAAAGCTACACACAATGACACATTTGTTAACCAAATGTATACTTGTGCTTTACATTCATTTTTCCTGCTTAATTGTTCCCGACCTCCTTATATCTTTCATCCAAAGGCATCTTCCATAGGCAGTGCAGCACGACTTCCTACCGAATGTAAAAGGTGCCACGCTGGGTGAGACTCAGCAGCCTGTCCAGGGCATTAGGAAATATCTGGCACATTCTACATCCAATCCTTTGCTGCTCATTCCCAGGAATAAGTGATGGGTTCCCCCGAGTCCACCGTGCTAATAACTATTTATGGACTTTTTTTTTTCCAGGAACTTGTCCAAACCCCCTATGATAGATGCCTTGACCAGTATATACATTTATATTTATTCAAATTTGTTACTCGCCTAACACTAGACTGGGTCTAGGCAATGTACAGTAAAATGTACATAAAATAAAACAAAATAGCATACAATAAAAATTAATATACAAGTAAAAAATAAAACAATATATAAAATAAAACTGCATTAAATTACATATAAGCTACCTTAAGTAAGAAAGTCTTTAAAAGACCTCTGAATGTTTTAACAGTCGCATAAATGGAGCTCCATTGGGCCAGGAACAGAAGAGGCATCTTCTCGAGTGATGGAATGTCCAGGGGACCCCTCTGTGAGGAGCACAGATTTCTGGATGATTGATAAATCTTTAAAATGGCATTACACCAGCTTCTGATAACAAATTCCACAGCTTAATTGTGCGTTGAGTGAAAAAATAGTTTCTCCAATTTGTTTTTTAAATTTGTTTTTTGCTCGTTTCACCGAGTGCCCCCTGTATTGTACTATCTGAAAGGGAACTAACCATTCTCTGGTTGCATGTTCCGCACCACTCGTGATTGTATAAACCTTCTCAGATTTCTCTTCTGCAAGCTGCCCTAATCTGCTTCATAAGGCATCCTTTCCATCTACTTTATCATTGTTGTTGCCCTTATCGGTACCTTTCCTAGTTCCATATCTTTCTTGAGATGAGGCGACCAAATTCAAGGTGCAGTAGAATCACAAGGATTATGATAGACTACGTTTTATTCTCCATTTCCTCCTGAATAATTACTAACGTTCTATGACCATCAGCACACACAGAGCTGAGGATTTCAACACACTGCCAACCATCTTACCCAAATCCTTTTTCTGGGTGATGGCTCCCTTTGTGCATCATTTTGCACTTGTGCAGATTAAATTTCATCTGCCATTTAGATGCCCAGTTCCCCAGTCTTGCACGATCCTTCTGCACTTCCTCACAGTTTGCTTAGGTTTAAACTACTATGAATATTTTTGTACCATCTGCAAATTTCATTTGTTGCTCCCTTTTCCAGATCGTTAATGAATAAGTTAAATGCAGATCCCTGGGGCCCTCCAGGATTTACATTTCTTCAGGGGAAAACTGAGCATTTAGTCCTACTCTTTGTTTCCTATCTTAACCAGTTACCAATCCACAGTAAGATATTGCCTCCCATCCCATAACTTTCTAATTTTCTGAGGGACTTTATCAAATGCCTTCTAAAACGCCAAATATTAATTGCCTTACCTTTATCAATATGCTTATTCATATCTTCAAATAATTCTAATAGTTTAATAAGTAAGGCTAAATCCATGTTGACTCTTCCCCATTAAACCCCATTTATCCATATGATCAGTCATTTTGTTCTTAAAAGTAGTAGCCACCATTTTACTTAGCCCTGACATCAGGCTTACTTAGGTTACCCCAGAGTCCTTTTTTTAAAAAAGGCATTATATTTGCTACTTTTCAGTTCTCTGGTACAGAGGCATATTTGTATTACCAGTAAGAGGTCTGACATTTCATTTTTCAGTTTCTTTAGAACTCTGGGATGAATACCATCAGGTCCCGGAGATTTGCTAATATTTAGTTTATCAGTTTGCTTCCAGAGTGACATTGATTTGAAATAGTTCCTCTTAATCATCGCATACAAACAATGGTTTAGGCATGGGTATCTCCCCAGCATCCTCCTCAGTAAAGACCACAGCAAATAATTTATTTAGTTTTTCTGCCATGACCTTATCCCTCCCTGAGTGCCCTTTTATCCCTCAGTCATCTAATGGCCCACACAGGTTTCTTGTGTTTAATTTGAAAAAAGTTTATACTATTAGCTTGTGCCTCTGGCTTTCTCCATGACTGACCCCTATATCGGTATAAAATCAGGCAGCAGGTGTAAAGTACATCAGTATATTGGATTATCACTCATGAAAATAAGACAATCATGTCTGTGGTTCAAGGTCAAAGGCACTATCGTAGGAATAGTACAATCCATATAATACTGCACTAAAAGTCAGCATAATTCCCTCAGTCAATATTTTGAGGATAGCTCACTTATCATGGTGTACTAAGGGTTTTCTTCCATTCTATGTTTATGGGGAGAAATCTTAAAAAATTGGGCCCAAATAGTCAATTTTAAAAACTGTTAGCCAACAGAACTAGCTGACTGTAACCTTCTTCTAAATAAATTATATATAATTTGTACTGTAACTAGTATTCCTGCAATAATGGAATTGCATGGGTGACAGTCTCTAATTTTTATATTTGAACTGTTGAATTTCTGATCACTCAATTCTCCTTTAAGAGAAGGCATCCATGAATCATTTCTGGATCTCTCTCTCTAAAATAATATAGTATTGGAGAACACTGGTTTTATTATGTATTCCATATATATAACTCATTCCAGGAAAATATAAGTAGACTTCAGCAAGTGAACACAATTTGATCTCTCTAAATGTATGCATAAGTACCATCCACCTTGAGTTCACTGAATGAGTGATGAATTATTGTGGCAGCATGCTGAGCTCCAGGAGATGAAATCACACAAGTGAAGTTTCAAAATGATTTACACGTGCAAATGTAACTACTATTGTAGCAATTTTCAAAAGACATTTATGCATGTAAAGTGCACATACGCGAGCAAATCCTATGGACAGTTCAAGGGCATATACTGTAGCACTTACTCGAGTATATCCCAGTTTTACTCGTGTAAATGCTTTTTAAAATCAGGCCTATCAACTTTTACTGATTACTATTTCCATATGAAGAGGACACAGCACTTGTAAGGTTTACAAAGTCTTTCTTTGAATTTTAGGTGCCAGCTTTGCTTCAATACAAGACCTCTCTGTTTCCGTAACTTTGGGCAATGCGTGGGGTATTGCCTTGTAATCTCACATGAACACTTATTTCATGCTTCACAGTCCCACGGCTGGGTTGCTAACAAACCCTTCCAGAAGAGTACAAATGACATTTTTTTTTAAATCACAGCTTTCATTTTTTGAATCTTTTTTTGGAAAATAAGGATATGTTTAATAACATTTGGTGTAAACTGGTTAGGGGGAAGAAGCACAGGGGAATGAAAGTGAAATGAGCATTATTTCCATTGCTTTTAAAGAGAAATGAGGGATAGCATTCTAAAATTAATAACAACTTAAAATAATTTCTATCCTACAGGGAAACTAACCTTATAAGATCATGTCTGTGTGTCTGTCTGTCGCATCTCACAAGTTCCCCTACCCTGCGCTCAATAGCTTGAATCATTCCTTCAATTTCATTTAAATTTCTGCCACCCACTGACCCCCAGCTCAAATTATTTATGCGTTCTTGATTTCTCCGACATTTACGGGCCAATTTTAAAAGCAATGCAGGCGTAAAAGTCGGGGTTACGGGTACGGCACATTTTATAAAAGGGCCCGATATGCGCCGAGCCTGAAAAAAGGGGAGGACCGGGGGTGGGGTCTGGGCAGGGAGGGGAGGGCCGGTCCAGCGCCAATAGACATTGTCCGGGGGAAGCACACCCTGGCAGCTCCGGAGGAGCAGTATCACAATAAAAGATTTGGGGAGAGTTAGGATAGGTTTAGAGGTCGGAGAGGAGAGGGTAAGAGGGAGGAAGGTTAGGGTTAGGGAAGGTCCCTCCCAGTCCATTCCTTCATTGGAATGAACTGGGAGGGAACTGGGAAAAACCAAAATTGCGTTGCCGCGGGTAAATTAAAAAATACCCCTCTGCGCGCGCGATTTGTGGGCACGTGCAGACGTGGATGTTAAAATCCAGCGCGCATGCACGTGCCGACGGCGCACACACACGGACACAAGCGCGCACCTTTCAAACTCTACCCCTTAGAATCCGGCCTTCCGTTCTATTTCCTACGGGGAAACACTGTGATGTCACTGAACATTTTGAAAGCCGCCCTGCCTTTTTTCAGTCGTCAGAGCTGAATACAAATTTCTGTAAGAAAGAAGGAAACTTAGGCATCCATCATAAAATGTTCGCTCATCTCCTTGTTTTTTCCAGAAATGATTGCAAAGTTTCATGAAAAGGATATCTTGCAGGACTGTCCTTCAGGGCACTGAGGAACCCTGCTTGCTGTGAGCCTGTCAAAATAAATTAATAGCAAGTTTAACCCAAACTCATTTCAAAAATAAACTTATCTTGCTGAAAGTTTCCCTCCACACAGACCATTAAGATATTTACTGCCGTGTCTATTAGGAATAAATATGAAGAACCTGTGTCAGTTTAATTAGGAAATAACTGGAGGGCACTATCCAGTAACCTGGGGAGAGGCCAAATTATCACTGACTGTTCCCGATTAAAGTTATGTGGCCACCTTTAGCTGGATAAAGGCTATCGTTTGACTATAACTGTTTAGGTTTAGTTATCCAGACCCGTGTGGCTGAATCAAGGTCCCCCTCCCCCCGCCCACACACACACAGGTAAACGAGGGTGCGTCTGGGCCGAGACGCCACCCCACAAACCCCTTTGATATCTGTTTTTACACGTTCCAGGGGTCTGGGCCAACCCTCCCCCCGCTCCCAATTTCTAGCAACATTTAGATGATCCAGCCCTCCTGTGCCTCCTTCCCCAACCCTAACCTTCCCCCATACCATTTACATTCTACATTTTCTGCCCGGATTGTGGCAGGGCTGCTAGTGCTAGTGCTTTCTTCATTGTGGCAGGGCTGCTAGTGCTAGTGCTTTCTTCATTGTGGCAGGGCTGCTAGTGCTAGTGCTTTCTTCATTGTGGCAGGCTGCTAGTGCTTTCTTCATTGTGGCAGGGCTGCTAGTGCTAGTGCGTTCTTCATTGTGGCAGGCTGCTAGTGCTTTCTTCATTGTGGCAGGGTGCTAGTGATTTCTTCATTGTGGCAGGGCTGCTAGTGCTAGTGCTTTCTTCATTGTGGCAGGGTGCTAGTGCTTTCTTCATTGCGGCAGGGCTGCTAGTGCTAGTGCTTTCTTCATTGCGGCAGGGTGCTAGTGCTAGTGCTTTCTTCATTGCGGCAGGCTGCTAGTGCTAGTGCTTTCTTCATTGCGGAAGGGCTGCTAGTGCTTTCTTCATTGTGGCAGGGCTGCTAGTGCTAGTGCTTTCTTCATTGTGGCAGGGTGCTAGTGCTTTCTTCATTGCGGCAGGGTGCTAATGCTAGTGCTTTCTTCATTGTGGCAGGCTGCTAGTGCTTTCTTTATTGCGGCAGGGTGCTAGTGCTAGTGCTTTCTTTATTGCGGAAGGGCTGCTAGTGCTTTCTTCATTGTGGCAGGGCTGCTAGTGCTAGTGCTTTCTTCATTGCGGCAGGCTGCTAGTGCTTTCTTTATTGCGGCAGGGTGCTAGTGCTTTCTTCATTGCGGCAGGCTGCTAGTGCTAGTGCTTTCTTTATTGCGGCAGGGTGCTAGTGCTTTCTTCATTGCGGCAGGCTGCTAGTGCTAGTGCTTTCTTCATAGCGGCAGGCTGCTAGTGCTTTCTTCATTGTGGCAGGGTGCTAGTGCTTTCTTCATTGCGGCAGGCTGCTAGTGCTAGTGCTTTCTTTATTGTGGCAGGGTGCTAGTGCTTTCTTCATTGCGGCAGGCTGCTAGTGCTTTCTTTATTGCGGCAGGGCTGTTAGTGCTTTCTTTATTGCGGCAGGCTGCTAGTGCTAGTGCTTTCTTTATTGCGGCAGGGTGCTAGTGCTTTCTTCATTGCGGCAGGGTGCTAGTGTTTCTTCATTGTGGCAGGGTGCTAGTGATAGTGCTTTCTTCATTGCAGCAGGGTGCTAGTGCTTTCTTCATTGTGGCAGGCTGCTAGTGCTAGTGCTTTCTTCATTGCGGCAGGCTGCTAGTGCTTTCTTCATTGCGGCAGGGTGCTAGTGCTTTCTTTATTGCGGCAGGCTGCTAGTGCTAGTGCTTTCTTTATTGCGGCAGGGTGCTAGTGCTAGTGCTTTCTTCATTGTGGCAGGGCTGCTAGTGCTTTCTTTCATTGCTGTGTCATCCATGCTGAAAGCCTCAGCCATCCATGGAGGCTGGGCCTGGCAAAACCCCTTGTTTAGCTGCTTGGGTGGGGGGAGGGGGCTTTGATTCAGACCACCAGACCTTTTTTATTTTTGTTTTTTTAAGTCTCGCATGGCAAACGGTTAGTTCTATGGTTATCCAGTCACACACGGTCAGATAACTTTATACCTGTTCCGAGCAGACCTAAAGTTATCTGCCTTAAGGGGTTGTAGCTGAAAATTGGCTAAAATAGCCAAATAACTTTATCCAACCCTGGAGTGCCCCAGAACACCTCCTTTTAATGAGGTAACTCAATATCCAGCTAAAATTTAGTTGGATAAGTGGCTTAATATTCAAAAACATTGCCAAGTTATCTGACTAAATGCCCCTGTGATGTTTTAACTGTGTCATCAAACATTGGCCGATCTTTGTAATATGAAACTTTCCTTTATTTACAGGAGGGAACTTTTATATTCATTCTTCACTTAAGCTGGAATGCTTGAAATTAAATGTATTAAAAATTCAGTTATGTTCTTTAAATACAGTGAAGGGAATATACATGAAATGCGATACACATCTTTTCAAATGTTAGATGAGAACCAAATACCTAAACATAACATTGTAAGCATTTTGTGCTCAGAGAGCTAAAATATTGTCAACTATCTGTGCCAGGTAAAAGAAAAATCTTTAAATTCTACATATTAACTCTCTCTGGTTGACTCTCTCAGAAAACGATATATACAATGTTATCTGTAAAACTTCTATTCTCAAAATAAAATCAAGGTTACAAAAAACGTAACTAACAATTGAAGTTGGCAAATGCAGTGTTACAAGTGCAAAACCCATAATCAGGATTTTGAGGCCTGTGGAAATCTTTGAATTAAAAAATCTCAATCCTTTACTACCAAAGCACAAATTATAGGGATGTATAGGAAAAAATTTGTTTTCTTTCATTCATTCGTTTCATGGGGACCTAAATTCATTTCATTAGTTTCAAAATAAAAACAAATTGTCATTAAAATCAATGGAGGAAGCACTGCAGCCTATTTTGGGCTTCAGAATTGGGGTCTTCATCAATTCTCATGAAACTTGTGGGAAGAAATCATCAGGAGAAGGAAAGAACAAGGAACCTAGACTGATGCAAAGTGGCACCAAAAATAGTATGAAAAGCCTAAAGCTCCACAAAAAGACCAAGCGACACCAGCATTGGCAACAGTTATCCAGGGCACCTTCAGAGGGGCAAAGAAAAAAAAGCTAGTGTGTGAAGAAGATCCCAAGGCTCCAAAAGAGGGTACCAGCAACAGTGGTATGAACCCTTGATGGCAGAATGCAAGGCAAAGTGGCACAAAATGTGGTATCGGCATCCTAAGGCACCATGAAGGAGGAATGAAGCAGAAAAGGTGGCAGAAAAACCCCAAGGCACTGATAAAGAGTGGCATCAAGACACCAAATTAACATGAAAGGTGCAAAACTGCCCCCTAGATTAGCAGGAACACCCCAAAGTGTAAGGTCTGGGCATGACAGCAAGACTGAGTGGCACAAAAACATCCAAGGTATAGCATGAGGAATATAGCAGCAAGGCAGAGTGGCATGGGAGATGTCACTCATTCTGCTGAAGCATTTGCCAATTATCAGATTCAGTACAAGAGAATGAAGTGTGATAAGTATAATTTTCTTGATGTAAACCTTTATTACATTCCCTGCTTGAACGTGATCTAACTGCTGGGTGGAATTTTGATTTTCATGGGAAATGGGCTTTCCAAATGAAACTATTATAACATTCAGAACATGTAAATGGTTTCTAATGAGTGTGGTTTGGTATTTCTGGTAAGTTATGAGGGTTGCTTTATTTATAAACCTTTCCCTATATTCCATAGCTGAACCTTAGCTGTTCCATTTCTTGATTTTCTGTTTTTTCATGAGTTCTCGCTCACTAATGTAACTTTTATCACTTTCAGAAAATCAGAATGGTTTCTCTTCAGCATCTTTTCTCTTCTGTCTGTATTTCTTCCTTCTAAGAGCTTTTGTGGACAAACCATCCTAATAAAATCATCCATCAAACAGATTGGGAGAACCAAGCTGGGACTATGGAAGAGTTGAAGAAAACTATACAAGAAACCTGTTTCTTTTGTCTTTTTTCATGTTTTTGTTCTGGGGACAAAATATCCCAATACAACAAGCTAAGAAGAAAGCTAGTGTGGAAAGAACACCCCCAAAGCTCCAAAAGTGGATACCAACAACACTTTCCTAGTAAATTGTGATCGTTACTTTATTAAGAAAGCTTTTCCTATATTCTGTAGCTGAACATTGGCTGTTCCATTTCTTGATTTTCTGGTTTCCTTGATTTTCTGGGGTATGGCAGCTAGGCATGAGACTGAAAGTCCATGGTAGAAGAAACTTGTTTTGTCTTTTTTTCATTTTTGTTCTGAGGACAAAACACCCCAGTAAAACAAAAACAGGGTAAGAGAACCAGGTAGGATCACTGTAGAGGGGTTAGAACAAAACAAAGAACCATAAATAGGTAGATGGGGGAGGAGAAATTTTCTTTTTAATTTTTAACTTTTTTCCTGGGGTACATCAACACTGGACTGGTCTGGTGCTGCAGTACTCACACAGAGCAAAATAAAAAACACTCTGACTGGCACTGCTTGTCTGCTGCAACTATCCCCCACTCCCACCCACACCCAGACCCTTCCCAGGGGAGAAAAGAAATCAGCAGTAAAGTGCCACTCCTGGCTTCTTGGGACTGTTTTCCTTTCTCAGAGCATGAGACCAGTGCAGCAAGTACTGTAGCAGCTGGCAATCAAAGTATTTTTCTAAAGTTGAAGACCAAGAGAATTTTAAAGTTCTGAACAATACTCTGTGAGAGCAGAGCCTAATATATAGCCTCCTTCCAGAACAAAGAAGAAATCTGTAGTACTTCTTGCACATGTCCAGACTCCTGACACTGGATCCAGAGAGCAGCAAAAGGCTAGAATAGAAAAATGCTGCACTCTGATACGTTGTCTCTGTGGTCTCCTTGCTAACGAGTTCTGCCCAGTGCCCATCAGTCTATGATGAGGCTGCCAGGTCACACATGACTTACAGGGAAGGGCTGGTTGCTATTCCCACAGTGAAGGACTGGCTGGCTGCTTTAGTGGCTTACTTACAATCACTAACTGGCATTGCAACCGTTCCCCAATCCCCTTAGACTACAATGGCCCATAGAAAGGAATCGGGGATAAAAGGAATGAAATGAAATGAATAGGTTTTCATTTGTGAGATGGCCCCCATTCATTTCGGGGCCCCTCATGAATGAAACAAATGGGCTGCATTCATTTCAGATGTCACATTAATTTTAAATGAATGCACAAATTACCACAGTCCCAATAAACATCATGCTACTAGAATTTTAGTATTTTTAACAGCATGGAGGCTGATTAGCATTGATTATAATGTGTGTCCCTTCCTCATATACACTTCTGCAGCAACTTTAAAATCTAATTATGAACCTTGTCTTCGGTTACTGATACATGAGATTTTTTATAGCTTGTGATACTCTTAGTTGGAAAATCTTAACATGAGGGTCAGTACTAGAGTCTGGAGAAGACAAAAACAATCTCTCAAACCTTTCAGGTCACATAGAAAATTAATCAGTTCCACTAAAAACTTTTAACAATTTCCCAAAAACTCTCTCCTAAAGTCTCTTATAAGAGTATTAAAAACAAGAAGTTGTTATTGGGGGATCCACAGGTTGGAGCAGGAATACTTGGGACTGGTACCATACAGAGGACCTTTCTGGAAGCCTCTTTTTGAATGTAATGAGGAAAGTGTTTTATTTTTATTGTATTTTACGGCAGCGATTTTCAAACTGTGCATTTTGGTACAAGCTTGGTAGGTACTTTTTACCTGCAGACCTTGCCCCAATTTTCAAAGCAAAAGTATAAACCTACATTTGCTTTGAAATGTATCTTGGGTAGAAAGTACCCTTGGAAATTTGTATGTGCTTTTTCTGCCAGTACCTTTTCATGGAAACTAATGCATATAAGAGTCAAAAATTAAATCTATATTTGTTCTGTTCCTTCCTTAACCAAACACACACTTGGAACATCTTCTCTTAATGCAGCTAAAAGTGTTTGTGTGCCTGAAAGGGGAAACCTCTTCGGAGTAGGGATTTCTACATTTCAACCATCAAAGTTGTAAAGAAATAAGATTCCAGCCTGAATGCTCCGGCCAGAGGTATCCTTAGCCATGGGCACACAAGGCTCCTACGCCAAATCTGGGGGTCAGTTCCCCAACCCAAATCTCAAACAGTCGTTCTGTTTACTGCTCCTCCATGCAGTCTGCAAGGAACAGGAAGGGCAGGGAAGCAGTCGTGTTCTCATCTGCAGTGCCTGCTCCGGACCTGCCCCCTCCATGCAGTCTGCAAGGAACAGGAAGGGCAGGGAAGCAGTCGTGTTTTCTCATCTGCAGTGTCTGCTCCGGACCAGCCCCCTCCATGCAGTCTGCAAGGAACAGGAAGGGCAGGGAAGCAGTCGTGTTCTCATCTGCAGTGCCTGCTCCGGACCTGCCCCCTCCATGCAGTCTGCAAGGAACAGGAAGGGCAGGGAAGCAGTCGTGTTCTCATCTGCAGTGTCTGCTCCAGACCTGCCCCCTCCATGCAGTCTGCAAGGAACAGGAGAGGCAGGGAAGCAGTCGTGTTCTCATCTGCAGTGTCTGCTCCGGACCTGCCCCCTCCATGCAGTCTGCAAGGAACAGGAGAGCAGGGAAGCAGTCGTGTTCTCATCTGCAGTGTCTGCTCCAGACCTGCCCCCTTCATGCAGTCTGCAAGGAACAGGAAGGGCAGGGAAGCAGTCGTGTTCTCATCTGCAGTGTCTGCTCCGGACCTGCCCCCTCCATGCAGTCTGCAAGGAACAGGAGAGGCAGGGAAGCAGTCGTGTTCTCATCTGCAGTGCCTGCTCCGGACCTGCCCCCTCCATGCAGTCTGCAAGGAACAGGAGAGGCAGGGAAGCAGTCGTGTTTTCTCATCTGCAGCGCCTGCTCCGGACCTGCCCCCTCCATGCAGTCTGCAAGGAACAGGAAGGGTAGGGAAGCAGTCGTGTTCTCATCTGCAGTGCCTGCTCCGGACCTGCCCCCTCCATGCAGTCTGCAAGGAACAGGAAGGGCAGGGAAGCAGTCGTGTTCTCATCTGCAGTGTCTGCTCCGGACCTGCCCCCTCCATGCAGTCTGCAAGGAACAGGAGAGGCAGGGAAGCAGTCGTGTTCTCATCTGCAGTGCCTGCTCCAGACCTGCCCCCTTCATGCAGTCTGCAAGGAACAGGAAGGGCAGGGAAGCAGTCGTGTTCTCATCTGCAGTGTCTGCTCCGGACCTGCCCCCTCCATGCAGTCTGCAAGGAACAGGAGAGGCAGGGAAGCAGTCGTGTTCTCATCTGCAGTGCCTGCTCCGGACCTGCCCCCTCCATGCAGTCTGCAAGGAACAGGAGAGGCAGGGAAGCAGTCGTGTTTTCTCATCTGCAGCGCCTGCTCCGGACCTGCCCCCTCCATGCAGTCTGCAAGGAACAGGAAGGGTAGGGAAGCAGTCGTGTTCTCATCTGCAGTGTCTGCTCCGGACCTGCCCCCTCCATGCAGTCTGCAAGGAACAGGAAGGGCAGGGAAGCAGTCGTGTTCTCATCTGCAGTGTCTGCTCCGGACCTGCCCCCTCCATGCAGTCTGCAAGGAACAGGAAGGGCAGGGAAGCAGTCGTGTTCTCATCTGCAGTGCCTGCTCCGGACCTGCCCCCTCCATGCAGTCTGCAAGGAACAGGAGAGGCAGGGAAGCAGTCGTGTTCTCATCTGCAGTGCCTGCTCCGGACCTGCCCCCTCCATGCAGTCTGCAAGGAACAGGAGAGGCAGGGAAGCAGTCGTGTTCTCATCTTCAGTGCCTGCTCCGGACCTGCCCCCTCCATGCAGTCTGCAAGGAACAGGAAGGGCAGGGAAGCAGTGGTGTTCTCATCTGCAGTGCCTGCTCCGGACCTGCCCCCTCCATGCAGTCTGCAAGGAACAGGAAGGGCAGGGAAGCAGTCGTGTTTTCTCATCTGCAGTGTCTGCTCCAGACCTGCCCCCTCCATGCAGTCTGCAAGGAACAGGAAGGGCAGGGAAGCAGTCGTGTTCTCATCTGCAGTGTCTGCTCTGGACCTGCCCCCTCCAAGCAGTCTGCAAGGAACAGGAAGGGCAGGGAAGCAGTGGTGTTCTCATCTGCAGTGCCTGCTCCGGACCTGCCCCCTCCATGCAGTCTGCAAGGAACAGGAAGGGCAGGGAAGCAGTCGTGTTTTCTCATCTGCAGTGTCTGCTCCAGACCTGCCCCCTCCATGCAGTCTGCAAGGAACAGGAGAGGCAGGGAAGCAGTCGTGTTCTCATCTGCAGTGTCTGCTCCGGACCTGCCCCCTCCATGCAGTCTGCAAGGAACAGGAAGGGCAGGGAAGCAGTCGTGTTCTCATCTGCAGTGCCTGCTCCGGACCTGCCCCCTCCATGCAGTCTGCAAGGAACAGGAAGGGCAGGGAAGCAGTCGTGTTTTCTCATCTGCAGTGTCTGCTCCAGACCTGCCCCCTCCATGCAGTCTGCAAGGAACAGGAGAGGCAGGGAAGCAGTCGTGTTCTCATCTGCAGTGTCTGCTCCGGACCTGCCCCCTCCATGCAGTCTGCAAGGAACAGGAAGGGCAGGGAAGCAGTCGTGTTCTCATCTGCAGTGCCTGCTCCGGACCTGCCCCCTCCATGCAGTCTGCAAGGAACAGGAAGGGTAGGGAAGCAGTCGTGTTCTCATCTGCAGTGCCTGCTCCGGACCTGCCCCCTCCATGCAGTCTGCAAGGAACAGGAGAGGCAGGGAAGCAGTCGTGTTCTCATCTGCAGTGCCTGCTCCGGACCTGCCCCCTCCATGCAGTCTGCAAGGAACAGGAAGGGCAGGGAAGCAGTCGTGTTTTCTCATCTGCAGTGTCTGCTCCAGACCTGCCCCCTCCATGCAGTCTGCAAGGAACAGGAGAGGCAGGGAAGCAGTCGTGTTCTCATGTACAGTGCCTGCTCCGGACCTGCCCCTTCTCCTGGGGGTTTTGATATCAGATTTCTTATGGATCGCTAAGATACAGGCAGCATGTGGGGAGAAAGCGGAGGGGAAGAGTTGGACAATGTTTCCTGTCTACATTACTCTCATCCCCACCCACTCTGGCACTGCAACTGCTGCATCCTGTGACCCCAGAATGGGAGAGGAAGAAGGAAATATAATCAGGGAGCTGTAAGTGATTGATAGGGAGGAAGAATAGGTACGAGCTGAAAGGGAGTGAGGTGAAGAAGAGGTGAATACTGGTGGTGCAAGGGATGGGTCACATGAGAGAAGGAGCTGGCACAAAAGGGGGTGAATGCTGATCAGGGCATAAAGAGGGGTAAATACTGGAGGGAACACAAAAAGGAGAGGTGAATGTTGTTTCCTCTCCTGGACATCAGCAATGAAAACTGGAACTGACTGGGGTGATAACAGACAGCCAGGGTATTTGGTGGGGTGAAAGAGCATGAAAGAAGAAGATTATCTTAGTGAAAGAAAGAAAGTCAGAGGTGGAGACAGAGATGACGAGCCACAGATGGTATTGGGGGGGGGGGGGGGAGAGAGGTGGTGATACTGAGTTTGTGTGAGAGAGCCAGAGGAGGTGAAGGGGGAGGGAGAGGCAATGAATATGGTGACAGAGAGCCAGAAGGAGCGATGGGTGTGTAGGAAGAGAGAGAGAGAAGCAGAGGTAGTGACGGGGTGGATGGGAGGAGAGACAACCAAAGGTAGTGATAGGAAAGTCAGAAGGGGTGATGAAGGGAGCATTTATTGAGGGGGAGAAGGGGCGTATATTCAAGGAGATGACTGTGACAGAGAGAGGGTGATGGGGAGAAGATAATTGGGGTGAGTCAGCAGAGGGATGATGGGATGAAGGAGAGAAACTGGATGGCTGTGAGAACGTGAGAGGTGGCGAGTTACACAAAATGGCTGAGGGAATGAGGAAATCAGTGAGGGGATCATGGGGAGTAGTGAGAAGGGAGCCACATAGCAGGAGACTGATCAGAGGAAGGTGAGAGGTGGCGAGTTACACAAAATGGCTGAGGGAATGAGGAAATCAGTGAGGGGATCATGGGGAGTAGTGAGAAGGGAGCCACATAGCAGGAGACTGATCAGAGGAGGGTGAGAGGTGGCGAGTTACACAAAATGGCTGAGGGAATGAAGAAATCAGTGAGGGGATCATGGGGAGTAGTGAGAAGGGAGCCACATAGCAGGAGACTGATCAGAGGAAGGTGAGAGGTGGCGAGTTACACAAAATGGCTGAGGGAATGAGGAAATCAGTGAGGGGATCATGGGGAGTAGTGAGAAGGGAGCCACATAGCAGGAGACTGATCAGAGGAGGGTGAGAGGTGGCAAGTTACACAAAATGGCTGAGGGAATGAGGAAATCAGTGAGGGGATCATGGGGAGTATTGAGAAGGGAGCCACATAGCAGGAGACTGATCAGAGGAGGGTGAGAGGTGGTGAGTTACATAAAATGGCCGAGGGAATGAGGAAATCAGTGAGGGGATCATGGGGAGTAGTGAGAAGGGAGCCACATAGCAGGAGACTGATCAGAGGAGGGTGAGAGGTGGTGAGTTACATAAAATGGCTGAGGGAATGAGGAAATCAGTGAGGGGATCATGGGGAGTAGTGAGAAGGGACCCACATAGCAGGAGACTGATCAGAGGAGGGTGAGAGGTGGCGAGTTACACAAAATGGCTGAGGGAATGAGGAAATCAGTGAGGGGATCATGGGGAGTAGTGAGAAGGGAGCCACATAGCAGGAGACTGATCAGAGGAGGGTGAGGGGAGAGTTGGGGAAGTGATGTGTTAGGACAGGAAGAACTGGCCTGTGAGAAATGAAGGAGGGATGATTTCCAAATGTGAATGAAGTGATAATGATGTAAGGCTGAGATTTAGAGGCAGAGAAAAATGAAATGATGAAAGAAAAACAGATATCAAAGAGGGGAAGGAAGTGATGAAGACAGGAGAGAAAAGGAAGACAAAATGAAAGAGAGACCAAGATCAATTTAAAAGCAATTCTACCTAGATAAAAGCTATTTATTTTCAGTTTAGATACTGGGTTATGTAACTCGGTGATCTAATAGCGGTATGGCTCTGTGGGAGGCTGAGTGGTCCCGTACAGGTTTAAAGGGGGAAAACAGGGTCCTGGAGTAAAATGGATTCTCTGTAGGCTGTGATGGCTTGTATTGGATCCATGTAATTATCATCCAGAAATGCTATATATGAATAATTCCTCTGATGTGACATCTGAAGGAAGGATGTCTATGGTTCTAAAAATCATATACAATGGGCTCCTTATTCAGAGACAGTCCAGCTAGCAAAGTTAGTCAGATAAACTTATCCAGCTAACGTTGGAGACATGTTTGATAATGAAACTGCACTATCTATAGCCGCCAAGCTTTAGGACAGCTCTTTGGCCCAACCAGATGTAGCTCGCTAAGTCATCCGGCTAACTCTAAATATTGGAGTTAGTCTGCTAACTCAACTCCTCCCAGTTATGTCCCTGGAACACCCCTAACTTATACGGTCATTCATCAAAATGCGTTATGGCGTTAACGCACGCAATAACTCATTAACGCATGCGATAATAATGTTACCACATGGCAGAATTGCAAATTTTTTTGAAGGGGTCGGATTGGGGAGTGGTTTGAGCTGGACAAATTAAAACGAGGGCCATCATCACATGTTTTTAGTGCCGGAAATAACTACATCTTTTTCCCTGGTGATAAGCCCAAAATGGCCATTATGCAATTTGAGTTGAAGATTGCAAATTGCATTTCAGCCATTTCTGGGAGTGGGGGAGTGAGAGAGATAGAGAGAGAAAGAGAGGCCTTCACAGTATGCAACTATTTATATCTCTATAGGAGAGCCACTTAATAGCTCGAGGAGAGGTGCTGTGGTGGCTTAGGGCCAATTTTACATGCAGAGTGAGACATATGAACAGCACAGTAGACCTCGGTGAAGATATGACGTCATTTGGAGGAGGAAAATCTCACTAAGTTGAGATTTCTACTATGTTCTCTCACCCTAGCATGAGAGTACCCTATTATAGAGTCCATCAAGCTAAGGTGAGAGAACATTGTAAAATATCATCTTTGTGAGACTTTCCCCACTCCAAATGACGTCAAATCTTCACCGAGGGGTAATGCGATGTTCATACATCTTACTCTGCATGTAAAATTGGCTCCTAAACCCTAAGCCACCACCAGCACCTCACCTCGAGCTATCAGTTGGCCCTCCTATAGAGATATAAATAGTTGACTACTATAAAGGCCTTATAAATATTCTCTCTCTATCTCCCCTATGCGAAGTGCAGTAATTCTAAAATTACCATAAACATGCCACTTTTTCTTACTCCAAGGATTATTCATGCATTATTATAGCATTTTGATGAATCTAGGGGTTAGCCGGCTAAATTCTAGATGCCTAATTTATTAGCCGGCTAGAATTTAGCCAGATATTTATTTATTTAGGGTTTTTCTATGCCGGCATTCATGATACAATCACATCATGCTGGTTTACAAATAACAGGGGGTGTAATAACTTAGAACCTTGAACGAAGAGAATCAATGCAGTTACAATAAAACAAGGCTGCTCAACTGGGAGGAGAAGAAACAAAGCTATATTAACTTAACAGAGAGAGGTATAATTATTTACAGTATTCTGAAGTGTCTTTCTATAGTTGATGCTGAGAACCAGTTAGTGTCTGGAAAGGCTTGTTTAAACAACCATGTCTTAAGCCTTTTTCTGAATGTTAGAAGGCATGTCCCCAAATATTCCCTCAAGCCTACCTGGATTCTGGGGTTTCTGGGAGTTTTATCGCCAAGGATCTTGTGCGTTGATGTTACATCCTGACTAAACCTTTGGACACTGTGCTCTCCATATCCACAGTCACCGGGGAGACTCTAACCGGCCATGTCACCCACTGCACAGCACCCCTTCTGCTGCAAATCGGTGTTCTCCATCAGGAGCAAATCCGCTTATACATCCTTCCTGGGGCGATCAAGCAGGTCATTCTTTATATCTGTGAAGTACACTATGAGTATCTGGTAATGCCATTTGGCTTGTGTTATGCTCCTGTGGCATTCCAGGAGCATAGTGAACAAAATCTTTAGAGACCTTCTCTACTCCCATGTAGTCATATACTTGGACACCATCCTAGTGTTCTCTAAATCACTCACCAAACAACGAGACCATGTGAAACAGGTCCTGCAGCGACTCCATGACCACCACCTCTAGGCTAAATTGGAAAAGTGGAGCTCCCCTTTCTAGGGTATATTATTTCATACCAAGGTCTCAAGATGGACCCTGCTAAATTGAAAGTCATTGTGGAGTGGCCTTGATCTGTTGGTCTCAAGGCGGAGTCATGATTTTTAGGGATCATTAGCTACTACAGACAGTTTATCCCTAATTACTCCTCATTGGCAGCCCCCCTGACAGTCCTAACCAGGAATTGGCCAGTATACGTCACCCAAGCCTTTGAACAACTCAAGGAAGACTTCATTCTGTGTCTGTGCCTTCATCACCCTGACCCAGCAAGATCATTTATTGTGAAGGTAGATGTGTCCACCCTGGGAGTGGGCGCTATCCTCCTATAGCATAATGATAGTGATACTCTGGTGACCTGCTCTTACTTTTCTATGAAATTCTCCCCAGCAAAGAAAAACTACACTATAGGGGATCGAGAACTGCTTGCGGTCAAATTGGTGCTGAAGGAATGACAGCACGTGCTGGAAGAAGCAAAGCATCCTGTAACCATTTATAAGGACCTGGCACAAGCACAGAGACTGAACCCCAGACAAGCCCGCTGGTCCCTGGTTTTTAACAGGGTCAAGTTCGAGCTGCTCTACTGCTCTGCTGACCATTGAGCTGATGCACTATCCTGATCCTTTGATACAGAAGATACACTGTAGCCACTTCAGCCCATCCTTGACCCCCACCAAGATTGTACTCACAGTCACCTTCATGGTTCCTCCTGGAAAAAGCATGGTCCCCCAGCATTTATAATAAAAGGTTCTAGAATGGGCCCATGACTCCCATCTCTTGGGGCATGCCAGCATCACCCGCACCCTGGAACGCATCATGCACCATTAACTGGTGGTCTCTCATGAGGAATGACATTTGATGTTACGTAGGCTCCTGCTCTACTTGTGCCATAGAACCCTGGACCCATGTAGCCACCGATTTTTATCTGCGATCTGCCTCCTTCGAATGGCCACACAACCATATGGGTGGTTATGGAAATGTTTTAAAAAATAGCACACTTTGATCCTCCCTCTGGATGCCCGTCCACGCCTGAACTCACTTCACTCAGCACATATTCAGAATCCATAGACTTGCTCTCCACATTCTTTTGGTTCGGGGGGGAGGGGGGGTCCAATTCACTGCAAAGTGCTGGAGAGGACTGTGCGATAAATTTGAAATTGTCCTGTACTTCACCTCCACCTACCACCCTCAGAATAATGGCCAGACCAAGCGAGTCAACCACAGTCTCAAAGTTTATATGAAAATCAGAGACAAGACAACTGGGCTTTCTTGCTGCCATAGACCAAATTTGCCCATAACAACCAAGTCAAGCGCGACTGAATCATCATCATTTTACATCATCTTTGGATGCCATCCATGGATCCAGTGACCTGTTCCTATGCCAGAGACTTGCCCAGCTGCCACCCTGATAGGAGAAGAGCTCCAAGATCTAAGTGTAAAGACTCACCAACTCATTGACCAAGCTGCACTACGTGCTAATGCTCAAGCCGACAAAAAAACGGTGCACTGCACCCACTCTCCAGCTTGGTATGTTGGTATGGCTCAGTACCAAGAATCTGAGGCTTAAAATGCCATCTGCAAAATTTGTGCCACAGTTTATTTATTTATTTATTTGCTTTCCTATACCGAGTTTCGTAGGAACATCACATCGGTTTACAATAAAATATATAGAGCATAGTAATAAAATAGGTTTAAAAAGTTACATCTAAAATATTAAAAGCAGTTAATTAACATATGCAATAAAAATAAGCATAAAAGTAAAGGTAAACATGAAATGCTAACAAAAATTAATCATAAATAGATTAAAACTATTAAATATATAAATATATGAGTAGAGATTGAAGAATCTAAATATGTACACCCTGGAGGAAAGGAGGAGTAGAGGTGATATGATACAGATTTTCAGATACTTGAAAGGTTTTAATGATCCAAAGACAACTACAAACCTTTTCCGTCGGAAAAAAATCAGCAGAACCAGGGGTCACGATTTGAAGCTCCAGGAAAATTGGGCATCCAAATGGCAGATGAAATTTAATGTGGATAAGTGCAAGGTGATGCATATAGGGAAAAATAACCCATGCTATAATTACACAATGTTGGGTTCCATATTAGGTGCTACAACCCAAGAAAGAGATCTAGGTGGATAACACATTGAAATCGTCGGTTCAGTGTGCTGCGGCAGTCAAAAAAGCAAACAGAATGTTGGGAATTATTAGAAAAGGAATGATGAATAAAACGGAAAATGTCATAATGCCTCTGTATCGCTCCATGGTGAGACCGCACCTTGAATACTGTGTACAATTCTGGTCGCCGCATCTCAAAAAAGATATAATTGCGATGGAGAAGGTACAGAGAAGGGCTACCAAAATGATAAGGGGAATGGAACAACTCCCTATGAGGAAAGACTAAAGAGGCTAGGACTTTTCAGCTTGGAGAAGAGACGACTGAGGGGGGATATGATAGAGGTGTTTAAAATCATGAGAGGTCTAGAACGGGTAGATGTGAATCGGTTATTTACTCTTTCGGATAGTAGAAAGACTAGGGGACACTCCATGAAGTTAGCATGGGGCACATTTAAAACTAATCGGAGAAAGTTCTTTTTTAACGAACAATTAAACTCTGGAATTTGTTGCCAGAGAATGTGGTTCGTGCAGTTAGTATAGCTGTGTTTAAAAAAGGATTGGATAAGTTCTTGGAGGAGAAGTCCATTACCTGCTATTAAGTTCACTTAGAGAATAGCCACTGCCATTAGCAATGGTTACATGGAATAGACTTAGTTTTTGGGTACTTGCCAGGTTCTTATGGCCTGGATTGGCCACTGTTGGAAACAGGATGCTGGGCTTGATGGACCCTTGGTCTGACCCAGTATGGCATTTTCTTATGTTCTTATGTTCTTAGGGAGGAAGACTCAGAACCAATGTCAGGAAGTATTTCTTCACGGAGAGGGTGATGGATGCCTGGAATGCCCTTCTGGAGGAAGTGGTGAAGACCAGAACTGTGAAGGACTTCAAAAGGGCGTGGGATAAACACTGTGGATCCATAAAGTCTAGAGGACGTGAATGAATGTGGAAAAAAGGATTTGCATTCACAAAAAAGCGGGGAGTAAGAACATACAGCAGTTACTACCCCAAACCAAATAAGCCTGATACTTCACTTTCAATGCATATCCAGCATAGCTCTCTGCTTCAATGGCAGGGGAGAAAGACTGATACTTCACTCATATCCAACATAGCTCTCTGCTTCAATGGCAGGGGGAATGAAGAAAAGTGAATCCATATACAGACAACAACCAACAAGGACTGAATTACATAGTCTGGGTAAACAAATAAGCATGGGTGTAGCTTGCTTATTGCGGCAGTTACTACCCTAACTAATTAAGCTAGATATTTCACTTGGATGCAGCTCCAACACTGCTCTCTACATTAATGGTGGGGGTGGAAGGGAAATAGAACCAAAAGGTTACTAAGAGCCAAGAGTAACAGATAAGTATGAGAAAAAAAAAAGTGTGAAACTTGCTGGGCAGACTGGATGGGCCGTTTGGTCTTCTTCTGCCGTCATTTATATATGTTTCTATAAAAAAGACTCTGCTTTAAGGCTTGAATGTCAATGTAGGAATCTGAGTGGTATGCTAGTGAACATTATGAATAGGCTTGCTGGAACAGCCAGGTCTTTAAATTTTTTTTATTTTTTTTTTTAAAGTACATGAGTTAGGCTCAAATCTCAATTCTTGTGGTATGGCGTTCCATATGTGAGGACCTATATTTGTGGGGCCTTTTCACACTGAGGGGCAGCTGGGCCCAGTCGCCTATAATCTCAAACTTCTCGCATCTCTACAAATACATGACATCTTTCATATCTCCTTGTTAAAACCTGCCATCCTATCCTGACTAGGCAGAATACCGCCCCAAAAGCCTGAACTCAATCTGGAAGAGGACACCGAAGTAGATAGAATACATTCTTGATTCCAGCCAGGTACAAAAACAAGTTACAGTATCTCATTGCCTGGAAGAACTATGGCCCTGAGGAGAAATCATGGGAACCTGCCACCAATTTGCAGGTTCCCCAGCTGGTGGCGGAATTCCACCACAGGTTCCCCTTGAAGCCCAGGATCAGAAGACTGGGGAGACTGTTAAGCCCCTCAGCTCTAATGCATAGCCTCTGGCAGTATGCTATTTCAAGGGCCCAGGATGGAGCTGCCTGTAAATCTGGACTGCCTTTATGGGTCCCCTAGCCGGGACTTCCTATGGTGCTGGCTGTCACATCCTATAGGGAATTCTTTTGCAACCAGCCAGCACTTCAGCAACAGATCTCCTGGTGCCCTTGAGTTCCAGTGCGTGTTGCATTCCTTGTCTCGCTCTTGCCTTGTTCTGTGTTCCTTGTCTTGTTTCCTTGTGTTGTTCGACCTCCTCTGTGTTCTGTTGCTTGTCTGGTTTCTGGCCCTGCTTGTTTCCTTCTTTGCTTGTCTTGTTGGCCTTGTCCGTCTTTTTGGTCCTCTTTGTCTTGGACTGACCACCTGGATCCTGACCCCGGCCTGGCTGCTGACCTTCCACGGTCTGCTTCCTGCCTCAACCTCTGGCCTGTTATCAGTTCTGTTGTCTGCTGCCTGCCACGACCATTGCTCAGGCTGGACTCTCACTCAGCTCGCTCACATACCACAGCCTCTTCCTTCCACAGTGTTACAGGACATTTTCAAAAGCCATTTAGACGGAAAACTCACAAGTTATCTGTCTAAATGGCTAATGTGGCATATTCAGCCGCTTATCCAGCTAAATTATAGTTGGGTAACTATAAAAAAAAAAAAAAAAAGAGGTCCCTCAGGGGCGTTTCCAGGGAGGGGCTGTGATATTCTGCTACTTTTACATCTGGCTGGGTTAGTCGGATAATTTCAAACCTGCTCTAAAGCAGGTCCAAAGTTATATGGCCTTGTATGCTGGATAACTTGCTACTTATCCGGATATTTTCACAAGATATCCGGGTAAGTGGTGCTGTAGCAGTACAAAAAAAAGAAAAAACATAAACGTCAAAGAGCCCGTGGCAGCCGCCCTCATGTAAATGACAACAGCTGGCCCAGAGATTCTGGGGTCGTCTGTGTCCCCCCGTGTCCCCCTTCCCTTTATAGCAGTTTATACATTTCTATTGGGCCCCACCCCCAAAGTCTAAAAGTATTTCTTCACTCCCCCCCCCACCAATGAAAACTCATCCCTGCTAGGAGCGAGGGTCCCACTCACCCGCTGCCGGCAGCGCTGGGAGTTTAAAATAGGCTTAGATTACGCTTACAGCGCTCCCATGTGTGACACTTTCTATATTCAAACATAGCCGGTTAGGTACATACTGCAGGATAACCTTACCCCCCAAGTATATCCAGCGGCAGCTTTACCTCACCGAACATACCAGACATCTCGTCCACTTAACGACCTCTAAAAGGGTCATTTTAAAAGGAGTTACAATTATAAATGTTACTTACTGTCATAGCAATTAAAAAAAAAATCCATTTCTATGCCTAAAGTGCACTTACACATGAATATCCTATGAACAATTCAATGGCATGTATTGTAGCAATCTTTACAAGTGCATTTACACATGTAAAATCCAATTTTAAGCTTGTAAATGCTTTTAAAAATCAGGCCCTATATATGGAAAACAACTAAAACTGATAGCGTGATGGTACATGACTGATGAGGCTGACAGAAATAACCCAGACCAGAAAATCATGTTGATGGAGAAATTGTGCACATTTCTCCACACATGGAGGTCATGTCCGGTGCTGCAACATTATTGGAAGCAAGTGAAATCCATAACTACATCACAGGAGATGAATTCCCTTCCAGCTGGACGTCTTATTTTTATGTCACACAAGTCCCTGTAGCTGTACGAATGCTGCTTCTGGTTAAATGGGAGGAGGTCTCTGTTTCATACATGACTGGTTTATGAAGATATACCTAGATGTTGGAAAGTTTGGTTTTTCATTTCGTCCACTGTGATATAAGATTATTGGTTTTGATGTGGGGTTTGTTTATGAAAATATGGAACATTATTTGCATGGAAAAGCTTATTGTTATTAAATCAGAAGAAAACTGTAAATATGGATGCCGTGAAATGTCTTACATGTCTGACTTATCCGTCCATATAATTTTTCGTCTTCGCATGCTTAGAATGATAAAATCTTCTGGGACATAAGGCATTCCACAACGTAGGTTCTGGGCAAGCATAGCCCATCCAAAAGCTCCAAGCAGCCCAGAGCCTCAGCTAGAGCGCGGTCGGCACTGTGCACTCTCTCCTCCGCTTTCTCCTCGCTATCTGCCATCACGTTCTGAATCTTGCAAGCACAATACTCCCCTTCTCCGCATACACATACACAGTTCCCTGCGGCAGTGGAGTGCACAAGCCCCTCCCTGGGGTGATTGAGCAATAGGTGATGAGCAGCCTGCTCAGATACAGATAGATCTGTAACAGGCCATTCCTGCCTGAGACACCACTGAGTCAGGTAAAAGCCAGACTGTAGCAGGGAGGAGAAGATGTGAGGTCAGGATCTGCAGCCTTGGCTCAGGGCTGGGGAGGGAGGAGGGCCAGGTTCAGCCTGTAGAGTGTGGTTGAAGGGCAGGCAGCAGGGACTGCAACCTTCTCCATCCAGGAGAAGGTTGCAGTCCCTGCTGCAACCTTCTCCTGGATGGAGAAGGTTGCAGCAGGGACTGCTGCAACCTTCCCTACCGAACACAGACATACACAGACACACATACAAAAACTCAAGGCAAATAAAATATTTTGAAATTTTGTATACCTCATGGGGAACACATTTCCATATACAGACTAGGCTAAAAATTGCAGGATTAAAGTGGCTTAGGCCCCATTTTACCAAAATGCAATCATGTGTTTCATGGTTTTGCCTGCTATGCAGTCTCCTCATGCCAAGTTCTGCCTGCTGCACAATCTTCCTTCCACCAGAGGTCCTTAACAAGCCTTGCTCACAGTTCTGCCAGTTACCTCCTCACTCCTCAACCCTACTTAACCCTGCCTGCTCAATGCCTCTTCATTGAGTCACCTTGGCTCTCTGATCTGGCCACACTTTCCTGATTACCCTGTTTTGTCTTGAGGTCTACTCAGGCCTCCTGTCTTGTCTTGTGGCCTGTCTAGACCTATTACCTTGCCTTCTGGCCTATCTGGGCCTTCTGCTTTTCCTAGCCTTGTGGCCTCTGAGCCTTCTGCCTTGTTTTGTGGCCTCTCTTGGACATTTGCCTTACTCTGGGCCCTTCTAGGCCTTCTGTCTTACCTTATGGCCTCCGGGCCTACTAGGATTACCTTGTCCAGCCTCATGCCCTGTTGGGCTTTCTTGTTCCCTCTTACCTGTCTAGTCCATTCCTGTCCTTGTACAATCCTTATCCTGCCCAGTTCAGTTCAGTCTCTTGTCTATTCCTCAGGCCTTGTCCTTTGTCTGAGATCTAGCCTCAGCTTTTGCTCTGTGTCCAGCCCTCAGCCAGTACCTGTGTCCAGCTTCCAGCCTGTGCCTGCCCTCCCTTCCAGCCTGCCAGGAACAGACTGATCCCCAAACACTATGATCCCACTGGCAGTTATTTAAAATGGCACAGGCTGACCCAAATCTTCCCTTTACCTTGCATGTGAGGGGCAAAGGGGAGCTTTGGGTCAGCCTGTGCCATTTTGAATTTATTTTATTTATTTATTTTTAATTTTTATATACCGAGGTTCTTATAGAGACTATAAATCACTCCGGTTTACATATAACGATAAACTGCCCAACAGAGATAAGGGGGCTTTACATAGAACAGTGGTACATATGGAACATTATAACTGGATGACAATTTAACATAATGATAATAAATAATATAGAATAGTTTTACTTGTAATTAATAAAATTATGTAATATAAACTGTATAATTTAAATATTTAACTTGGATATAGTGACATATTAACCATGCCAAATATAAATAATAAGATAAAATGAATTTTGAACTTAGAAATTGTAGTCCAGTTGCAGAGGAAAATATAAATAAGATTAATTTTTAGAACTCAAAGATTGTTGTCCAGTTGCAGATTGTTGTCCAGTTGCAGATTGTTGTCCAGTTGAATGACAGTGCCAGTTAGGTAGGAGCAACTTTGAATCATTCCTGCCCCTGGGAGACTTTTATCTACAAATTTGGATGAGGAACAAGGGGGGAGGCAATTTTATGGGCAGAACTTCACTGTACTTATGTTGGGGAAGGAGACTGCACTGGGGAGGGCTGAGAACCCAGAGGGGCATTTCATGTTCGGGCAGGGCAGGGGTTTAGGGAAGGCATTTTACTCAGATCTAGGGCCAGTCTTAAGGGGCAGCAACCCTGGCCATGGCCAGGAGCCCTGGACTTTTTAAGGGGCCCTGCAGGCTGTATTTCTTAAAAATGTATTATGGTGTACTGCTTATTATAATGGTCTGTACAAAATAATATACAATTTGCAGACAGTTGTTTGGCTGTGGTGCTTCATTTGACATTACTCTTTGCTCTGTTTGGTTTACGATATGATATGTATACAGTACACACTAGACCTCATTGGTTAGCTTTGGGCTATTATGGATCGGCAATATGGGGCACTACTGCTTACATGAGTGACCGTGTGTGACACATTTCCGTTCAGTGACGTCCATTCATGTTTTCTGTAGTTGTGGTTTTTAAATCTTTTCCGGTACATTTTTATACCATCAATTTGTCGATAAGGTATTTTGAAACTGAGTTATAATACAATAGTTGTACTGAAATTGACTGAAAATAGACCTTTGTAACTGGGTTTAAACAAGCCCAATATGAGTGCATTGGGGAGAAAATATATATCTGGTGCCAAGAAAAGTAAACTGAAGAAACATGAAATATGTGAACAGGCAAAAAAAACTTATGAAATTGACTAGTTTTTTTGCCCAAACTTAAACCACTGCAGGACAGGAATAGAGTGGTGAGAAACCCACAACGTTTATGCATATGAACGATGAAGGGATTAAGGTACACAGTAATGATGAGAGATTAAGGGTTAATGTCGATGACAAGGGTGATGCTGTAATGCCAATTAATTTTGATGCAGCATTACATGATAGTAAAAAAGAAAGCATATTAGGCAGTGACAATGATGAAAGCATAGACAACATTAGCAATGCTAACAAGGCACAGACTGATGCCGCCAAGGGCAGTAACCAAGCAAATTGGCTTTTAAATATTTGATTCATTGCAAATTGAGGCAGTTAAGTGAGGACCATATAAAGTTAATGGCTTTGTTTCCTTTTTTCTCAATTCACTGAGAAAAATTATTACCATAAATTGCAGAATGGTGAAATTATTGAATGTAGCTGGTTCATGTACTCAACATGACAGGATGCTGTTTTCTGCTTTTCTTGTCAACTTTTTGGAAATTCTAAATCCCACCTTACCGAAAACGGCTTTAACAGCTGAAAGCATGTTTCTTATCTACGAGACTACAAATGCAAGCAAAACCATTTGGAATCAATACAAAAATGGAAACTTTTACACAGCTTGCTGAAGACAAATACAATACTTGATGCACAAACTCATAAATTGATTGAAAATGAAAGAATTCACTGGCAAAACATTCTGTACCATATTAGGGCAATTGTTCAACATGTACCTGAAAGAAGCTTACCATTTTGTGCAAATGTTGAGAAATTGGATGTGGCAAGCAATGGACATTTTCTAAGTCAAATTGAACTACTTGCAAAATTTGACCCTATTTTGGAGGAACATTTATTTATTTATTTATTTAAATTCTTTTAATATACCAATGCTCAAGACAAAGTCTTATCATACTGGTTTACAATGGAACTAGGGGAAACCAATTAACAACTATATAGAAGGTAAAGTTACATTAAACAGGGAGCATAAACATGGGCGTTGGAAGAAAGGAAAGATTTCAAACGAATACAACTGGAGAGTACTGAAAATAGTCAGCGAAAAACAATTAAGTAGCGAGACATATTAAGTAGCGAGACATATAAAGGAGCATACTTGAAATATTTGCATGTCACACAACTGAGGGTCTGGCTAGAGCTGGGGGTATCTTCTGCTTATACCAGCCACCTTCCCCACAGGTTGAGCCTTTGGGTTCTGGTAGTCAGCAGGAATTTGGCTGCGGCTGGAGTTCCAGTACAGGTTATACAGGACGAGAGACTGAAACAATTCTGGGGTATGAGGCAAGGGCTGGATATAATCATAGGACACAACCAGACAAGACGGACAAGGACAGGGCTAGACAGAATAAAAAACAAGGAACACAGAGGCCGGAGGGCAGCAGGCTAGATAGTGGGCCTGAGCTTAAGCAGAAGGCCTGAGAGGCCACAAGGCAAGGCTAGGGCAGAAGACCTGAAATGATAGAAAGCAAGGCTAGACAGAGCCGGAAGGCCCAGAAGCCACGAAGTAATACATGGAAGAATGGGGCCAAGCAGGGAGCCAAGTAGACTTGATGACAAGGCACTGGACTTTGCAAGCAACAGGGCTAAGTAGGCTGGGCCCTGCTGAGTCATGGGACCATTGAGACTCTGACTATAGCGAGACCAGGTGTAGCTCCAAGGGGACCTCTGGTGCCAGGAAGGCTGCATAACAGGCAGGATCCTAACAAGACATACTTGGAGAACCAAGTTCAAAATGGAATAAGTTCCTTGTTGGCAAACATTATATAACAAAACATTAGCTCAGTTTAGTAGTCTAAATACTTCATAATGTTGATTTGCACAGCTGACTGAAGTTAAACAGAACAGGAGTCCGTTGTTGTCAGAAATGTCAATTTGACTGCACAAGAAGTCCAAATCAAAGAAAGCTTTTTAGATTTATTGAATTTGAGTGATACAGCAGGAAATTGTAAATTTGTACACTTATTGTATATTGTTCAGTTCTAATTCTGCAGTACGCCCTAGTTGACTCGCCCCCTTGTATTTTTTCTCCCTAATTTTGTTCAACTTTACGTGTATCGTGCATTGTTCTCTGTAAAGCTAGTTAGCTGCATTTTTTGTTTACTGTGAACCGATGAGATGTTCCCAACGTTCATCGGTATTATAAAAGCATCTAAATAAATAAATAAGTAAATAAATAAATAAATAATTTAAGGGAAATAATTTTAAAGTTTCTAAAGCAAAATTCTTTAGATATACAGGACACCCAAGGTCAATATTATGAAAATGGTAGTAACATGAAGGGTGCAGGCAAGAATTTTGGAAATGGTACATAAACAACTGAGTATCTTATTTGCCTTGCAGTAATCACAACTTAATCTAGTCATATGCAATGTCGCCTATTCACCAAACTGTAATTACATTTTTTGGACTGTTGCAGAAATTTTGGGGTTTTTTTTTCCTCTGTGTCTTCTCAGAATTGGGAAGTGTTAAAAAGACACGACAAATTGATATTTAAACCACTCTCAGAAACTTGTTGGGAATGAGGAGGTGATAACACAAAGGCTTTATGCTACCAGCTGACAGAGAGTCAAGAAGTTCTACCTGAAATATATGATACTGGAACTGATAGTGCCACAGTATCTGAAGCAAGCAGCTTTGCAGACCAGCTGTATTTCTATCTGTACATCATCTGATTTATCATTTGACATCAAATCCTTGCTAAGATTTACTGAGTTACCAAAATATTCCAAAATCCCACTCTTCGTGTTCATGAAATGACAGCAGAAAAGGACCAAATGTTCTATCCAGTCTGCCAGTAGCATCAGCCATTCCATACAGGTTTCCCCCATAATGGTAGCATCAGGGGGTGGTATCTGCTGCGCCATAAAAATTACACCCATACTTAGTTTTCCAAACCGTCAAAATCAGGGCCCTTGTTGGTTGCTGAGTCCAATTCCCCGTTACTTCTTGTCATTGAAGCAGAGAGCAATGTTGGAGTTGCATCCCAAGTATAAGGCTTATTGTTTAAAGGTAGTAACAGCCACATCAGCAAGTTTTCCCCATGCTTATTTGTTTTCCAAGGCCGTAAAATTCAATGTCTTGTTGGTTGCTGCCTGAAACTAATTCCCCCTGCCATTAAAGCAAACAGCAATAATGGAGTTGCATCAACAGTATGAAGACTTAATGGTCAAGGGTAGTAACCGTTACACAAGTTACCCTCATGCGCTCTTTTCCTCATTTCCATCCTCTAGCATTTACGGTTCCACAGTGTTTATTCAATGCCCCTTTGAAATCTTTCACCATTTTTGTCTTTACTACCTCTTCCGGAAGGGCATTCCAGGCATCCACCATCCTCCTTTGTGAAGAAATAATTCATGACGTTGGTTCTGAGTTGCCCTCCCTGGAGTTTCATTTTGTGATCTCTAGTTCTACTGATTTCTTTCCAACGGAGAAGGTTTGTCGATTGTGCATCATTAAAACCTTTCAGGTATCTGAAGGTCTGTATCATATCTCCCCTGCATCTCCTTTCCTCTAGGGTATACATATTTAGGTCCTTCAACTTCCCTCTCTTCATAAGTCATTTGATGAAGACCCCCCCCCCCCCCCCCCACAATTTTTGTAATCCTTCTCTAGACCACCTCCATCATGTTTCTGTCCCTTTTGAGATATGGTCTCCAGAACTGAACACAATACTCCAGTTGACGCCTCATCAAGGACCTGTATAAGGGGATTATCACCTCTATTTTCTTACTGGTTATTCCTTTCTCTATGCAGCCCAGCATTCTTCTGGCTTTAGTTATCGCCTTGTCGCATTGCTTCGCAACTAGATTTGTAGCAGCAAAGAGTGAACTGTTATTGTGTTTTTGTAAGATAGCTTTGATGAAGCTATCAGTGAGGCAAACAAAGTAGTGGCAAAGTTAAAAATTTCTGTGTTGTTTCCAGGCAGACGCCATAGATAACGAAAGTGCCAATTTGATTACAAGGGTTGTGATGAACCAATAACTGATGAAAAGGAAAAGCTCAAATTTGAATTCTTTTATCATCTAGTTGATGTGGTATTACAAAATCTGGAAGCTAGGTATTTCATGCTTGGAGAATATAATGATATAGTTGACATTTTGTACAACTTTCATGCACTGAAGCAAATGTCCTTTCATGAGCTCAATATATGAACAAATGACTTACAAGTTGCCCTTACTGAATCAAAATCTGGAGAATTTGATGTGGATGGAACTGAATTAGCTGAAGAACTTTACAGCATTTGTTTACGTCTACCAGATGCTGTTAACAAAGTAGTTGAAACCTTGCAATTTATTGTGTCTAACATTTTATGTGTTGCAACTGGACTTTAAATTTAGTTGATCATGCCCATGTTGATTGCTTTGGCAGAGCTTTTCTAAACTTAAGCTTGTAAAAAACTATTTAAGATCTAGCATAAGTCAAGATTGTTTAAAAGGACTTTCTATTATAGCAAGTGAATGGGAACGTAAGTCTGAAAACGGACTACAAAGTAGTAGATGAATTTGTGTCCAACCAAATTTGTTGAATTTGGTTTAAGTAGTCTAGAATGACATTGGTTTTACCTAACTGTAGGCCTAGGACTATTACTAGTGGCCCTACTTTGACAGACTGAGGGTGTTTCAGATACTGTATTGTTGCTGTTATTGTCATTTACTAATACGTAATTTTCTGGCTTGTGTAGAACAATTAGCCTCACTCTGGTGATTTTATATTTATTTAAATTTAAAGTTTTTACTGTGAAGAGAAGAAAATTCTATAGTTAACATGGTGACTGCATCTGCATGAGCACTGTCAGCTGTGTTGTATATTAATCTATGCCTCAGAAAATAACCATGAAATTATGTAATTTATTTATTTATTTATTTATTTAAAGGATTTATATACCGGAGGTTCCTGTATAATATACATATCACCCCGGTTTACAAGAAACGGTAATTATCGCTTCATATAGCGGTTTACATTGAACATGTTAAAAACTAAGTAACAAATACTTAAACATGAAATACTAAACATGAAATACTTAAACATGAAAACAGAAAACTAATGCTTCATATAGCGATTTAAATTGAGAGGTTAAACGTAAGTGACAAATTAGAGTATCTTACTAAGCAGCTCATAATGATGTAATGATGAAATTGTAATGATGTAATAATGTAATGATGTAATAATGATGGAATAATGATGTAATAATGATGTATATATAATATAATATATATAATATATAATAATGATGTAATAATGATGTAATAATGTAATGATGGAAGTTATAAATAAAACAGGCCCGAACACATTTTGGTCAGGCATCCCAAAATGTCCATGAGTGGCCTTGCTGGGAGCTTACTGTGGGGTACTGAGGTACTAAAGTTTAGTGAATCCCATGGAAATACTGCAGGAATTAAATATTTTACCATGATTCAGTAAACAGACCTTAATCTAACTTTAACCTTCGGCTTCTTTTCATCCGTAGATGGTTGGCTTTATATGGGATAGAGAACTTTCACTCCATTGCTCTGAACAACTTTGCCTCACATCTTTATAAGAAAAAAGTTAAGGTTCATCAGCTCAGCAGAAGTCAATTTTAGCACCTTTCTTGTAATAATTGTTGCATAATGCTATTGATTTACAAATGTCCTTATTGCTGCAATGTTATGAAACTCAATACAAATGTGAAATTCAATACAGATTACTTTAAAAAATGGGAACGCAAAAGAAGATATGAAATACCTGAACTTCTATTCATTAGCCGAAAAACACCCTCTCAACTCACGCAGATCCATTGTAAACAAGTGTAGAAGAAGGGACACAAGAAAAATGAACAACATTTCCAAAATACAATTTAAATGTGTGTTTTCTGTTAACAAGCATTTCTTTAAAACATAGCACAAAGGCATTGCTAGCATTAACTAAAATTGTTTGCAATTTGAAATAAAGCAGTAGAACAAGTTAGACTACAATAAGGTATCATCATACATTTCTTCGCTCAGCTGTTTCAAGTAGTATGGGAAGATGTGAAAAATCCAGTCTCTCTCTACGTAGAAACAGAGACATGTGATGGCAGAAAGAGACCATATGGCCTATCTTGTCTGCCTATTCACCACAACTAGGCTTAAGTTTAATTTTATTTATATGTCGCCTATGCAACAGCTTACAAAATAACATTCACAAGAAACAAGAATTCCAGATAATAAAATATAAATAGATAAAATTATTCCACAGCATTAAAAAGCTAAATCTGGAAAAAATAAAACTTAAAATCAAAATTACTAGCAAAAAAACATTAAACTAAAAGCAAAAGAACAAATAATCTCTATTACTCCCTCTGAGAACCCTTGTGCTTATCCCATGCTTTCTTGAATTCAAGTATTGTCCTTGCCTCCAGCAGCTTCATTGGAAGGCTGTTCCATGCATCCACTACCTTTTCTGTAAATAAATATTTTCTTAGATTACTCCTGAGTTTTCTTTCAGTTAAAAGAGGCCTTCCTCCTGTGCAATGATAACTTGGAGGTATTTAAATGTCTATATCAAATCTCTCATCCGGCCTTCCCTCTGGGGTACACATGTTTAGATCTTTAAGTCTGTCCCCATATGCCTTATAACGAAGACCACTGATCATTTTAGCAGCCACTCTAACCATCCAGTTTATATCCTTTTTGAAAGTATGGTCTCTAGCACTGTACACAGATTTCCAAATGAGCTCTCATCAGGGACTTATACAAGGGCAATATTACTTTTATTTTCTGATGACCACTCCTGTTTGACTACTAGAAGTTGATCATACCCAGATCCTGCAATTATTTCATGCTTAGAATTTCATTCCCTATACTGTACCTCTCTGTTGTATTTTTACAGCCCAAATGCATGACCCTACATGTTTTAACATTAAATCTTATCTGTCAGACTCTAAACCTTTCCTCAAGCCTTGTAGATCCGTCTTTATGTTTTTCACACTTTGCTGGGTATCTATCCTGTTCCAAATTTTGGTATCATCACAAAAAGATAAACATTTCTCGATAGTCTATCTGCAATATCACTTGTGAAAATTTAGAAAAGAACTGGTCCAAGGACCGATTCCTGTGATACACTCCTAGTAACTTTCCTCTCCTCAGATTGAACTCTATTTACCACTATCCTTTATCACCGTCCACTCAATCAGTTTCTAACCGAGTCAATCACTTTAGGGTCCAAACCAAAGGTGCTCAGTTTAATTATAATTCATCTACGCAGATCTGTGTCAAAGGCCTTACTGAAATTCAGCTGCACTACCTCTAGTGCTTTCTCCTGATCTAACCCTCTGGTTACCAAGTCCAAGAAATAGATCAGATTCGTTGGATAAGAACTCTCTCTGGTAAAAACCATACTATGTGGATCTTATCCATTGTATTCCAGACTGCACTATCCTCTGTTTTAGCAGCAATTCCATTCATTTACTCACCACAGAGATCAGATTAACTGGCCTGAAGTTCCCAGCCTCCTCCTTACTTCCACTTCTGAGAAGAGGATCTACATACACCTGACTCCAGTCTTCCAGAACTACTTCTGACTCTAAAGAAGCATTGAAAACGTCATCCAGTGAAGCTGCCAAAACCTCTCTAATACTCTCAGATGTATCCCGTCAGACCACATTTCTTTATCTACTTTCAGTTTAGCTAGTAACTCCCAAACATAGTTTGAATGACATTTGCTTTGAAGTGACAAAAAGTGGAATATAAAAATCAAATCAATACAGTCTTCTAAAAATCAGTTGAGGTTATCTCAATTCCACTCCTAGTTGTTTCCTTTTTACGTGGTCCTACTCTTGGCCCTTCCTCAGTGAACACGAAACAGAAATATTGGTTAAGCAATGCTGCTTTTTCCTTGTCAGCCTCTACATATTCCTCCTCTTCACCTCTCACAATGTCATTTTTGCATTTGCTTCTATCAGTAATGCATCTAAAAATGTTTTGGCCCTCCATTTTTCTGTATTTGCTATTTTTTCTTCTATTTCATTGCTCTCCTGCCTACTTTCCCAGCTTCTCTTAGCTTTTCCAGATAGTGTTTCCTGCCTTCATCTTTCTGGGATCTCCTGTAGTTTATGAATCCTAACCTTTTTTTTTTCCCCCTTTCTTCTACTTTTCTTTCAAAAAACATATTGGTCTCCTTTACCTTTAATTACTTTCCTAACAAAAAGGTTAGTTGCCTTTACAATATCTTCTTTTAATTGTAACCATTGTTCTCTTTTCCTTAGATTTTTCCATCTGGCTAACTCCTTGAGGTACTCTCCTGTTTTAAAAAAAGTTAGTTTTCCTGATGTCTAGGACCTTTGCCTTTGAATCTTCACTGCCAGCAGTCTACTTCTGAACCACACCATCTGGTGATCACTGGATCTTAGACAATCATCCACTAAAACATAAGAAACACTCTCCACCAGGTCCAGTATCGCCTTTTACCATGTGGGATCCATTACCAAGTGATGGAACAGTTCTCTGTAGAAAATCCAGGATCTCCCTGCTTCTAGATGACATTGCAGCTGGAATGACCCAATCAATATCTGGCAGAATGAAATCACATAGCCATTGTAAATGTATACATGTAAAGGAATTACGCAAGTTATGTACTTTGGACACAACAAGGTGGAGGGACTGGTGGTGCAGTTAGAGCTTGTATCTGTAGTTCTCTGCCACACATACACCCCTGTTGTACCACCAACATAGGTATGACGGGGTGGAGATGGCTAGCGCCACTTCAGAGAGATTGGTAGAACCCAAAAAAAGGACAGACATGCACTTTGATGGTCATCTGATTAAGCCAGAGATCAACTTCCTGAGTTCCCCACAAAATCCCTTCACTAATGATTGATTGCTATCAGGATTCCAAGCTGGGCAGTTCCTCCTGAAGTGGTCCAACTCTTTGCACTGAAAACATTGCTTGGGCTGCAAATGCCCTCCATGTATAGCTATATCTGTCTCTCCTTGGCTGTGCATACCCACAAGCTTTAACCCTGCTGAGAGAGGAATTTTTTCTTTTCTGGGCTGCTTTTGAACACCAGCTCTTCCCCCTGCAGCAAGGGCAGTTTGAAAATCCTTGTGTGGCTTTCTCTTCCTCCCCGGTGCAGAGTTGCCTCATGGTGCTTTTGATGCTTGCCTTTGTCTATTTTCGTTTTCATTTCTGGGAACCAACTCATCCATGAGTTGCTTTTCACATAGTCCAGTGTTAGTTTGCATTCTGGTCCAATCTCCAGTGCATTTATAAGCGCATCATTATGTGTCTGGCAAGCTACAGAATAATATTCAAATTATTTGGGCCCATAACCTGATGGAAGTTCTCTTTGTCTGATACTTGTTTTGGCCCAATCTGCTTATTCAGGGTCAGAACTGGGTTTGTGTGGAGCAGGGACCTTCATGTCTCCAGGAGCAACACTTGTGAAGCAGAAATGAGTCAGAGCTTTTCTATGGCAGCATGTAAGAATTCGTTACTCGGGAAACTGGGATATAAATAATACATTTTACATTTATTTATTATTTGTGTATTT
Source organism: Rhinatrema bivittatum (assembly GCF_901001135.1). Classification (NCBI taxonomy): domain Eukaryota; kingdom Metazoa; phylum Chordata; class Amphibia; order Gymnophiona; family Rhinatrematidae; genus Rhinatrema; species Rhinatrema bivittatum. The sequence goes on along the minus strand of NC_042617.1, from coordinate 594,071,589 downwards.
TTAAAACTTATTATCCATAAATTCCAAATAAGATTGAACTAAGCAGTGTACATAAAAAAAAGATCAATAATGTTGTACAAATACAATTTGAACAAAACAATAAAAACATGATAAATTCTTCATTAAGAACAATTACACTATCTCTGGGCTTTTAATTCAGGTGGCATTTGAATAAGCCTCAGAAAATAAGTGTGCTTTTAACTGTTTGTGGAAAATATTTGTGTCCACAATTGCTCACAAATGTAGGAGCAGCAAATTCCACAACTGTGGTCCTACTATGGAAAAAGCAATTAATGGCTATTAATCAAGTTTACTTAGGGAATAGCCACTGTTATTAATTGCATCAGTAGCATGGGATCTTCTTAGTGTTTGGGTAATTGCCAGGTTCTTGTGGCCTGGTTTGGCCTCTGTTGGAAACAGGATGCTGGGCTGGATGGACCCTTGGTCTGACCCAGCATGGCAATTTCTTATGTTCTACATAGTGAACTGTTTTTGGAGAGGGCAGAGATAATAGAGTTTCAGCTTGAGAGCACAATGTTCTTCCTGGCCTATACAAATCTAATAGCTGGGTTAAGTAAGATGGACCTCCTTCTCTGATTAGCTTGGAGATCAAGAGAAGAATTTTAAATTTGACTCTTTGTTCTACTGGTAACCAATGAAGTTTAATTAAGAGAGGCATTATGTATTCTCTAAGTTTACCTCACAGTATTAGGTGTGCTGCTGCATTTTGTAATAACTGAATAGTCTGAGCCGATACTTTGGAAGTCCTATAAAAAGGGTATTACAGTAATCTATTATTGATAGCAGAAAAGCCTGTACAATTGTTTTAAAATTTGCAGTATCAAGAAAATGACTAAGGTACCGTAGTGCTCTTAATTTATAAAAAAAACAACTCTGCTCTTAATATTTTATTCAGATGTGTAAATCCATGGCTAAGTCCATAAAAAATCCCAAATTGCGAATTGTGTTTCCAATTGGGTCAGACAATTTTTTTTGAGAGAGCAATATTGCTTCTGTTTTTTTTATATTGGAGAACTAATTGTTTATCAATCATCCAGACTCAGATTTTTTCCAGTCATTGGTTTATATCAATTATTGTACTGTACTGTATATCGTTACATGGTTCTGTACAGGTGATTGTGCTAGAATATAACCAGTACAACAGGCAGGGAGGGAGAATGGAGTCACTAGTACAGATTACATCCTATCTAAAAGCCCTTGCACACACAAACCCCTCCCACACAGTATCAGGTAGCATGGTTGGTGCGGTGTTAACCACTTCCTATCTGTGCTGGAGGATAATCTGCCTTTGATCCTCTAACACAGGCAAAGTCATAAGAACATGCTATATTGGGTCAGACCAAGGGTCCATCAAGCCCAGCATCCTGTTTCCAACAGTGGCCAATCCAGGCCATAAGAACCTGGCAATTACCCAAACACTAAGTCTATTCCATGTTACCATTGCTAATGGCAGTGGCTATTCTTTAGGTGAACTTAATAGCAGGTAATGGAGTTCTCCTCCAAGAACTTATCCAATCCTTTTTTAAACACAACTATACTAACTGCACTAACCACATCCTCTGGCAACAAATTCCAGAGTTTAATTGTGCATTGAGTGAAGAAGAACTTTCTCCGACTTGGGGGCACTCCATGCTAACTTCATGGAGTGCCCCCAAGTCTTTCTATTATATGAAAGACTAAATAACCGATTCACATCTACCCGTTCTAGACCTCTCATGATTTTAAACACCTCTATCATATCCTCCTTCAGCTGTCTATTCTCCAAGCTGAAAAGTCCTAACCTCTTTAGTCTTTCCTCATAGGGGAGCTGTTCCATTCCATTTATCATTTTGGTCGCCTTTCTCTGTACCTTCTCCATCGCAATTATATCTTTTTTGAGATGCGGCGACCAGAATTGTACACAGTATTCAAGGTGGGGTCTCACCATGGAGCGATACAGAGGCATTATGACATTTTCTGTTTTATTCACCATTCCCTCCCTAATAATTCCCAACATTCTGTTTACTTTTTTGACTGCCGCAGCACACTGAACCGAGATTTTCAATGTGTTATCTACTATGACGCCTAGATCTCTTTCTTGGGTGGAACCTAACATTGGGTTATTTTTCCCTATATGCATCACCTTGCACTTATCCACACTAAATTTCATCTGCCATTTCGATGCCCAATTTTCCAGTCTTACAAGGTCTTCCTGCGATTTATCACAATCTGCTTGTGATTTAACTACTCTGAACAATTTTGTATCATCTGCAAATTTGATTACCTCACTCTTCATATTTCTTTCCAGATCATTTATAAATATATGGAAAAGTAAGGGTCCCAATACAGATCCCTGAGGCACTCCACTGCCCACTCCCTTCCACTGAGAAAATTGTCCATTTAATCCTACGCTTTGTTTCCTGTCTTTTAGCCAGTTTGTAATCCACGAAAGGACATCGCCTCCTATACCATGACTTTTTACTTTTCCTAGAAGCCTCTCATGAGGAACTTTATCAAACGCCTTCTGAAAATCCAAGTACACTACATCTACCGGTTCACCTTTATCCACATGTTTATTAACTCCTTCAAAAAAGTGAAGCAGATTTGTGAGGCAAGACTTGCCTTGGGTAAAGCCATCCTGACTTTGTTCCATTAAACCATGTCTTTCTATACATTCTGTGATTTTAATGCTTAAACACTTTCCACTGCTTTTCCTGGTACTGAAGTCAGGCTAACCGGTCTGTAGTTTCCCGGATCGCCCCTGGAGCCCTTTTTAAATATTGGGGTTACGTTAGCTATCCTCCAGTCTTCAGGTACAATGGATGATTTTAATGATAGCTTACAAATTTTAACGAATAGGTCTGAAATTTCATTTTTGAGTTCCTTCAGAACCCTGGGGGGTATACCATCTGGTCCAGGTGATTTACTACTCTTCAGTTTATCAATCAGCCCTACCACATCTTCTAGGTTCTTCGTGATTTGGTTCAGTCCATCTGAATCATTACCCATGAAAACCTTCTCCGGAACGGGTATCTCTCCAACATCCTCTTTAGTAAACACTGAAGCAAAGAAATCATTTAATCTTTCCGTGATGGCCTTATCTTCTCTGTGCACCCTTTAACCCCTCGATCACCTAACGGGCCAACTAACTCCGTCACAGGCTTTCTGCTTCGAATATATTTTAAAAAGTTTTTACTGTGAGTTTTTGCCTCTACCGCCAACTTCTTTTCAAATTCTCTCTTAGCCTGTCTTATCAATGTCTTACATTTAAATTGCCAACGCTTATGCATTATCCTATTTTCTTCTTATGGATCCTTCTTCCAATTTTTGAATGAAGATCTCTTGGCTAAAATAGCTTCTTTCACCTCCCCTTTTAACCATGCTGGTAATCGTTTTGCCTTCTTTCCACCTTTTTTAATGTGTGGAATACATCTGGACTGTGCTTCTAGGATGGTATTTTTTTAACAATGACCACGCCTCTTGCAGACTTCTTACATTTGTAGCTGCTCCTTTCAGTTTTTTCTAACAATTTTTCTCATTTTATCAAAGTTTCCCTTTTGAAAGTTTAGCACGAGAGCCGTGGATTTGCTTACTGTCCCCCTTATTCAAATTTGATCATATTATGATCACTATTGTCAAGCGGCCCCACCACTGTTACCTCTTTCACCAAATCCTGTCCTCCATAAAAATGTCATTTATTCCATCCAGGAACTTTATATCTCTAGCAGGTACCGATAATACATTTACCTAGTCAATATTGGGGTAATTGAAGTCTCCCATTATTACCGCACTACCAATTTGGTTAGCTTCCCTAATTTCTCTTAGCATTTCACTATCAATCTCACCATCTTGACCAGATGGATGGTAGTATACTCCTATCGCTATATTATTCCCAGACACACAAGGGATTTCTACCCATAAAGATTCAATTGTGCATTTAGTCTCATGCAGGATGTTTATCCTGTTGGACTCTATGCCATCCCGGACATAAAGTGCCACACCGCCTCCCGGGTGCTCCTCTCTATCATTGCGATATAATTTGTACCCCGGTATAGCACTGTCCCATTGGTTGTCCTCCTTCCACCATGTCTCTGAGATGCCAATTAAGTCTATGTCATCATTCACTGCTATACATTGTAATTCTCCCATCTTACGTCTTAGGCTTCTGGCATTAGCATACAAACATTTCAAAGTTTGTTTTTTGTTTGTATTTTCATTCTGCTTTTTAATTGATAGGGATAAGTTGAAATTTTTTAGCTCAGCTGAGTTTTTAGTTACAGGCACTTGGACTACTTTTCTAATTATTGGAACCTCACTGTCGGGATGTCCTAATTCTAATGCATCATTAGTATCCTTTGAAGATACCTCTCTCCGAACCATGCGCTGCTGAGCGACTGTCGGCTTTCCCCTTTGTTCTAGTTTAAAAGCTGACCTATCTCCTTTTTAAAAGTTAGCGCCAGCAGTCTGGTTCCACCCTGGTTAAGGTGGAGACCATCCCTTCGGAAGAGACTCCCCCTTCCCCAAAAGGTTCCCCTGTTCCTGACAAAACTGAATCCCTCTTTGCACCATTGTCTCATCCACTCATTGAGACTCCTCTGCCTGCCTCTGGTGACCTGCGTGTGGAACAGGAAGCATTTCAGAGAATGCTACCCTGGAGGTTCTAGATTTAATCTTTCTACCTAAGAGCCTAAATTTGGCTTCCAGAACCTCCTTCCCACATTTTCCTATGTCGTTGGTGCCGACATGTACCACGACAGCCTGCTCCTCCCCGGCACTGTCTAAAATCCTATCTAGGTGACGCGTGAGGTCCGCCACCTTCGCACAAGGTGGCATGTTACCAGGCGATCCTTACGCCCACCAGCCACCCAGCTGTCTACATTCCTAATAATCGAATCACCAACTATGACGGCTGACCTAACCCTTCCTTCCTGGGCAGTAGGCCTTGGGGAGATATCCTCGGTGCGAAAGGACAATGCCTCACCTAGAGAGCAGGTCCTTGCTACAGGATCCTTTCCTGCTGCATCAGGTTGATGCTCTCCAATCATGAGACCTTCTTCCTCCAAGGTAGCACCAGGGCTGCCAGTCTGAAGTTGGGAGTTGGCTACTATGTCCCTAAAGGTCTCATCTATATATCTCTCTGTCTGCCTCAGCTCCTCCAGGTCTGCCACTCTAGCCTCCAGAGATTGGGCTTGTTCTCTGAGAGCCAGGAGCTCTTTGCATTGCATGCACATGTAGAATTTTTCACCGGCGGGTAAAAAATCATACATGTGACACTATTAATCACAGAATGTCTGAAAATACAAAACACTCACCATTCTTCACTGCTCATTATACCAACTCAATCACACCTGGCTGGAAGAAATACCTCGCTTCCGCACTTCCAACCGCCCCACAAGAAGTGCTCATGCAGGTACCCTACACATTCCTTCCCTGAAGGCTGCGCATCTGTCCCTCACCAGAGAAAGGGCTTTCTCCATAGCTAGCACCTACCTCTGGAACTCCCTCCCCCCTTCCCTCTGAATAGAACCATCACTTAACAAATTCAAAAAAGGAGTCAAAACATGGCTCTTCCAGCAGGCATACCCCGACTCAACCAATACGTAGACTTCTCCTAAATGGACCTCTCTAAGAATCTCCACTACCTGCCCTCTCCCCCTTGCTCTTCTCATTTTCCATCTGTGCCCCTACCCTCCCCCCTGGAACTTTGCTGCACTTAATAACCCCTATACCACTTTCTCATTGTTAAAGATAAAGTTTTTTTTAGTTTGTACAAAGTTTCTCTTTCTTTCTTTCTACCTTTTTCCTCCATAGCTATTTAGTTCTTTTATGTTATTATATATAATCTCAGAATGTTTTTACGATGCTTATATCTTACACCATTTGCGTTTAACTATGACATGTTATTCTGTTCATTGTATTTTCCTCCTTTCAGTTCAATGTAAGCCGGTATGATGTGCCTCACGAATATCGGCAAAGAAAAGTCTATAAATAAATAAATAAATAAATAAGAGATTTATTAATTAATTTATTTGTTTAACATTTTTCTATACCGAACTTCATGACAAGATTCATATCAGACCGGTTTACATGGAACTTAGGGACTAACTAAACATAACCAAATAACAGGAAGGCCGAAGCGCAGTTACATATAACAGGGAGATGGAACTTGGGGCTAGAGTAGCCTGGAAATAAAAGGACAGCAAAAAAACTAGAGGTTGAGAACATATGTCTATATTGTGGCTGGACCGAGCGTCTAGCCAATTGGGAAGCGTCTCGTAGAGTTATGTTGAAATGTTAGAACTTAAGGGAAGGCTTGGAGGAAAAGCCAGGTCTTGAGTTTTTTTCGGAAGGTTAGCAGGCAGGGTTCCAATCTTAGGTCAGTCGGCAGGTTGTTCCAGATGATGGGGCCCGCTGTGGAGAATGCCCGTTCTTTGGTGGAGGATAGACGTGTGGATTTAGTTGGGGGGACTTGAAGGGTTCCTTTATATGCTTCTCTAATTGGTCTTGTGGATGAGTATAGTTTGAATGGGATCTGAAGGTCTAGAGGTAGTTGGTTGTGGATGGGTTTGTGGATTATGGTGAGTGCTTTGGGGCGGATTTTCAGAGCCCTGCTCGCCTAAATCCGCCTAAATCCGGGCGGATTTAGGCGAGCAGGGCTCTGCGCGCCGGTGCGCCTATGTTCAATAGGCCTACTGGCGTGCGCAGACCCCGGGACTCGCGTAAGTCCCGGGGTTTCCCGAGGGGGCGTGTCGGGGGGCGGGTCCGAGCCGCGCGGTGTTTTGGGGGCGGGCCTGGGGGCGTGGTTACAGCCCGGGGCGGTCCGGGGGCGTGGCCGCGTCCTCCAGACCCGCCCCCAGGTCGCGTCCCGGCGCGCTAGCGGCCCGCTGGCGCGCGGGGATTTACGCCTCCCGGAATCCCCCGACAAAGGTAAGGAGGGGGTTTAGACAGGGCCGGGCGGGTGGGTTAGGTAGAGGAAGGGAGGGGAAGGTGAGGGGAGGGCGTTAGAGGATTCCCTCCGAGGCCGCTCCGATTTCGGAGCGGCCTTGGAGGGAACAGGGGTAGGCTGCGTGGCTCGGCGCATGCCAGCTATACAGAATCGATAGCCTTGCGCGCGCCGATCCAGGATTTGCGCGGCTACACGCGTATCTACTAAAATCCCGCGTACTTTTGCTTGTCCCTGATGCGCCAGCAAAAGTACGCCTATTCGCGCGGTCTGAAAATCTACCCCTTAGTGTAGGATTCTGTATTTTATAGGTAGCCAGTACAGGTTTTTAAGTATAGGGGTGATATGAGCTCCCCGGTTGGTGTTGGTTAAGATTCTGGCTGCTGAGTTCTGGAGCATCTGTAGTGGTTTGGTGCCGGAGATCGGGAGTCCTAAAAGGAGAGTGTTACAATAGTCTGTTTTAGAGAACAGTGTTGACTGGAGGACAGTTCTGAAATCCTGGAAATGAAGAAGGGGTTTGAGTCTTTTAAGAACTTGAAGTTTGTAAAAACAGTCCTTAGTGATATTGTTGATTGATTTCTTTAGGTTCAAATGGTTATCAAGGATGACTCCTAAATCTCTAACTTGAGTGGTCTGTGGGTTAGAGACTGTCTGATCTGAGCTGTCTGGTCGGGGGAGATAAGAAGGATTTCTGTTTTGGCTGCGTTGAGAACCAGGTTTAGGCTGGTGAGTAGGCGGTTGATGGACTTAAAGGCAGTCCTCCCAGTAGGAAAGCGTTTTTGTAAGGGATTCTTTTATAGGGATCAAGATCTTAACGTTGTCTGCGTATAGGTAGTGAATTAGGTTTAGGTTAGAGGTGAGACAAAGACTGAGTTCAACAGGCTTTTCTAAAACCCTGCCTTAGCATAAGTGGCAGTGTTACCGTATAAAAATACTGACTTCTGTATCACAGTGTCAATAAAGAAATCTATGTACATGCTATGTATATTGCATTTTCTATTAATGTCCATAGTCATAATTTATTTATTTATTTAACATTTTTTTATATACCATCGCTCAGGTTCCATCGAAACGGTTCACAACAAGTTAAAATAACATTTTCCTAGTACCTAAAATACATTGTAAACTTCTAAAAAATACATAACAAATTAGCAGAATTTCCTAACTAAAACTATAAAACTATGAAATACCTAAAATCGGACATAGATTCAACTCATAAAATCCTTCGGATAATACATTAGAATCCTATCCTAATTAAAATTAACTAAGACGCATTTTGTTACAATCTAAAATAACTTTTCAAATAAAAACTAAAAGTCAGCACTGTAAAATAAATTTTCATATAAGAACTAAAAGTGATTACAAATCTGGTACCTTAAAATTCATTACAGGCGGTCTAAGGTGACTTAAGATTGATTCGAATAAGCTATACTAAAAAACCAGGTCTTAAGCTCTCGTTTAAACTTTTTTAGGTTTGGCTCTAACCTCAATTCTCCTGGGAGCGTATTCCAAATTCCTGGGCCTGCTAACGACAGTGCTCTATCCCTCTCCTGGTTCAGATGGGCCGAGTGAACATTTGGTAAAGTTAAGAGACCCTTATTTGCTGAACGCAAGTTTCTCTGTGGGACATGCAATTTTATTGCTGCATTTAACCAATCTACCTGGTCAGCGAAAATCAATTTATGCAAAATACACATAGCCTTGAATTTGACTCGATATTCAATCGGTAGCCAGTGTGATTTAGCCAAAACTGGCGTGATATGTTCATTCTTTTTAGTCCCTGTTAAGATTCTGGCTGCCACATTCTGTAGTACCTGCAGGGGACGAATTGTTGATGCTGGCAGTCCTAATAAAGTGAATTACAATAATCCAAGCTTCCAAACACGAGTGCCTGTAAGACTGTACGAAAGTCATTTGTGTCCAATAATGGTTTCAGCCTTCTGAGCATTAGTAATTTTGCATATCCCTCCTTTTACCTTTACTGAGATATGTCTTTTAAATGTGAATTCTGGGTCAATTATCACTCCTAAGTCCCTGATAACCTCTGAGAATTGTAGGGTGATATTGTCGTGCAGGTGTATCTGTTTTATTTCTCTTAGGGAGGTCTTTCTTTCCAACATGATAATCTCTGTCTTTTCGGCATTAAGAACAAGTCTCATCTGGCTAAGCAACTGTTTGATAGCCTTCATATATATTGATAAAAGCTTGCACATATCCTCTACTGATGTTTCTATTGGCAGCAAAATTTGAATGTCATCCGCGTATAAAAAATATTTCAATCCTAGCCCTGACAACAACCTGCAGACTGGTAACATGTAAATATTAAACAAAGGGGCTGACAATGAGGAGCCCTGTGGCACCCCTGTGTTAAGATTAATTTTGTTGGAGCATGTATTTTTCAGTTGCACTTGAAAAAAACGGTTCGTTAAGAAAGATTTGAACCATTCTAAAACAGTTCCCTCAATTCCTATTTCCGCTAATCTCCTAATTAAAAATTTATGATTAACGGTATCAAAGGCTGCAAATAAATCTAAAAGAATGAGCAGATATGCTTTCCCATGGTCCATTCCTCTTAAAACCGTATCTGATAGAGATAAAAGTAATGTTCTGTATTAAAATGATGTCTAAAACCAAATTGTGATGGATTTAAAATTTCATTAGATTCCAGATGATATGTTAATTGTTTTAAAACTGCCTTTTCTACCATCTTTGCCAGGAAAGACAGGTTAGAGACCGGACAATAATTGTTCAAAATAGATGGATCTAAGCTTTTCTTCTTAAGAATAGGACGTACAATTGCGCCTTTCAAATTGGTTGGGAGGTTTCCTTCTTTTAAGCATGTATTAATAATCTTTGTAAGTGCTGGTACTACCACCTCCAAAATTAATTTTAAATCTGTTATACCAATTGATAATAACGAATCTGACCCCATCAGTCTGCCCCAGGGTGTCCCCCAAGGTTCTTCCCTCTCCTCTACCCTTTTCAATATATACATGCTTCCTCTTACCACCTTGCACTCTAACCTGCACATCAAGCATTTCATTTATGCTGACGATGTGCAACTCATTTTCCCCTTCTCCGACTCCCTCCAAACTGCTCTAGGAAACTGGGAATCCTGGCTTTCCTCCATCAACCAACTCCTTAATGACATGCACCTAGCTGTAAATCCTAACAAAACTGAACTTTTAATAATTTCCAACAATCGCTTCCAGACATTCCACTTACACACTCATCCTCCACTTTCCCCACCCACGTTCGCAATTTAGGTGTACTTATTGATAATCATCTCACTTTTAAATCATATATTAACTCCATCATAAAGGAATGTTATTTTAAGCTTCAAACAATAAAAAAACTTAAACCTCTGCTGCATTTCACGGATTTCCGCACAGTACTCCAGTCTATTATTCTATCCAAAATACACTACTGTAACGCACTCCTCCTTGGCATCCCCGCTGCTCGTATACTGCTCGTATACTGTCAAAATGCCGCTGCTCGTATACTGTCAAATTCCAAAAAAAGGGACCATATCACTCCCATACTTAGCGAACTACACTGGCTCCCAATACAATCACGAATTCTTTATAAAGCACTTTCCATCATCCACAAACGTTTACTAAACTCCAACCTCAATTGGATCAACCCCCCACTCCTTCCTCGTACTTCCAATAGACCCACACGCCCAGCTCTACAAGGAACTCTACGTGCCCAATCCATCAAATCATTCAAACTTTCCTCCACCATAAGCAGAGCTTTCTCTCTAGCCGGCCCCACCATTTGGAACTCCTTACCGCATGATATTCGCCTGGAGACATACACACCCATTTTCAAGAAAAAACTGAAAACCTGGCTCTTTCAGCAAGCCTACACCATGACACCCCCCATTACATAAATACCCTTTGTATTGTAATTTTGCGATCTACGTCTATTGAAAGCGGTTTGAACACGGAATATGGAATACGTTATGTCCCTCATTTTGTACATTGTACATTATTGAAGTTATTTCTTAGTTATTGTATATAATTTATAGTTTTTTAATTCATTGTATATGCTTTCTCTACCCATGACCCTTCCCCTACCCTTGACCCTTCCCCTGGTTTTTGTTCTTTGCTGGTTATATGTAAGGGCTCCTCCCTATAGTTACCTGTATATTTTCTGTTTTATGTAAGGGCTCCGCCTAAAAGTTCTTGTTTATTGTGAACCGATGCGATGTGCGAACGGACATCGGTATAGAAGAGACTTTGAATAAATAAAATAAATAGAATCTAAAGGGTGGTTAGCCGGATTCATAGTTTTCAACAAAGATTCAGCTTCTATTTCTGAAATGTCATCGAAGCTGTCCCACTTGGTAAGTTCTTTAGTGTCAAGAATTATTGTCTGTTGTGTATTGTCATCAAAATTGGCTAGTAAATTTTCTACTTTCTCTTTAAAGAAGTCTGCCAATTCATTACACCGATCTTCATTGAGATCTTCCCCTATTTGCTTTGAGTCACTAGTTAATTTAGCCACTAGATTAAATAGTTCCTTATAGTTAGGAACCGTGTTTCGCCGTGGCTACTTCGGGAGGGACGTGAATCTCACACAATATCTGTATATATCCTTGTTAAATGATGTTTCAGATATATACAGATATTGTGTGAGATTCACGTCCCTCCCGAAGTAGCCACGGCGAAACGTGGGTCCGTGTCGGGGGACCCAATATGTTGTAATTCACAAAGAACGGAGTTGCCGCTCATTGTAAATATTATGAAGATACAATAATAAACATATTGGAAGACACTTGTGGACTAAGTGATACTTGTTCTGCACTCGTCGTGATATAAATAAAAAAAAGAACGTAAGAAATAGCCATGCTGGGTCAGATCAAGGGTCCATCAAGCCCAGCATCCTGTTTCCAACAGAGGCCAAAACCAGGCCACAAGAACCTGGCAATTACCCAAACACTAAGAAGATCCCATGCTACTGATGCAATTAATAGCAGTGGCTATTCCCTAAGTAAAATTGATTAATAGCCATTAATGGACTTCTCCTCCAAGAACTTATCCAAACCTTTTTTGAGCCCAGCTACACTAACTGCACTAACCAATGGCACCGTAGCCCCTGTCACATGGTAAGGGCAAAGAGCTGCCAGCGCCATTTTGGTTACTGGCAGCTGATGGCCCGGGAGCGGCAGATCGCTCCCAGGCCCCCCGTGCTATTACCCCTTACTGAATAAGGGGAAAAGCTAGCGCTTCGAAAACGCGCATCCAAATGCGGGTTAACAGAGTGCTCCACCGGAGCACACTGTACTGTATCGGCCTGTAACTGCACTAACCACATTCTCTGGCAACAAATTCCAGAGTTTTATTGTGCGTTGCATGAAAAAGAATTTTCTCCAAGTAGTCTTAAATGTGTTACTTGCTAACTTCATGGAATGCCCCCTAGTCCTTCTATTATTTGAACGTATAAATAACTGATTCACATCTACTCGTTCAAGACCTCTCATGATCTTAAAGATCTCTATCATATCCCCCCTCAGCCATCTCTTCTCCAAGTTGAACAGCCCTAACCTCTTCGGCCTTTCCTCATAGGGGAGCTGTTCCATCCCCTTTATCATTTTGGTTGCCCTTCTCTGTACCTTCTCCATTACAACTCTATCTTTTTTTTAGATGTGGCGACCAGAATTGTACCCAGTATTCAAGGCGCAGTCTCACCATGGAGCGATATAAAGGCATTATGACATTTTCCGTTTTATTACCCATTCCCTTCTTAATAATTCCTAATATTCTGTTTGCTTTTTTGACTGCTGCAGCACACTGAGCCGACGATTTTAAAGTATTATCCACTATGATCCCTAGATCCTTTTCCTGGGTGGTAGTTCCTAATATGGAACCCAACATCATGTAACTACAGCAAGGGTTATTTTTTCCTATATGCAACACTTTGTACTTGTCCACATTAAATTTCATCGGCCATTTGGATGCCCAATCTTCCAGTCTTGCAAGGCCCTCCTGTAGTGTATCACAATCCGCTTGTGATTTAACTACTCTGAATAATTTTGTATCATCCGCAAATTTGATAACCTCACTCGTCGTATTCCTTTCCAGATCTTTTATATATATATATATTGAACAGCACCAGTCCAAGTACAGATCCCTGAGGCACTCCACTGTTTACCCTTTTTCACTGAGAAAATTGACCATTTAATCCTACTCTCTGTTTCCTGTCTTTTAACTAGTTTGTAATCCACGAAAGGACATCGCCTCCTATCCATGACTTTTTAGTTTTCTTAGAAGTCTCTCATGAGGGACTTTGTCAAATGTCTTCTGAAAATCCAAATACACTACATCTACCGGTTCACCTTTATCCACATGTTTATTAACCCCTTGACTGTGGATTGACTTCTGGCTTTGACCCTCGTTATGTCTCCGCCTCCCGACGGTAGGGACCCAAAGGGCTTGCCCTGCGGGTAGCGTCAACCCCACCTCGGGCCAAAGGTCCACCTCCGGCGCAACATGAAGGAGTAGAGAGAATCAAAAGGGATTTAAGAATTGAAGAGTGGTCAAAGATTTGGCAGTTGTGATTCAATGCCAAGAAGTGCAGAGTCATTCACCTAAGGTGCAGAAATCCAAGAGAGTTTTATGTGATAGGGGGTGAAAGACTGTCATACATGGATAAGGAAAGGGACCTTGGAGTGACTGTATCTGGTGATCTGAATGTGGCAAAGCAATCTGTCAAGGTGGAAGCTAAAACCAGAAAGATCCTGGGCTACACAGAGACAAGTATAACTAGCAGGAAAAGGGACATGATACAGAACCTTGGTGAGGCCTCACTTGGAGTACTACGTTTAGTTCTGGAGACTGTATCTCACAAAAGATAGAGATAGGATGGAAACGTTCCAGAGGAAGGTGACCAAAATGGTAGGGGGGTTTGTTTCAGAAGACCAACAAGGGGTGGCTGAAGGATCTAAATATGTATACCCTGGAGGAGAGGAGGTGCAAGGGAGATATGATACAGACCTTCAGATATCTGACAGGTATTAACGATGCACAAACTTCAAACCTTTTCTTCTGAAAAGGAAACAGTAGAAGCAGGGGTTACCATATGAAATTCCAGAGGGGATGATTCAGAACTAATATCAGGAAATATTTCTTCATGGAGAGGGTGGAGGATGCCTGGAATGCCATCCCAGAAGAGGTGGTGAAGATAAGAGCAGTTAATGAATTCAAAAAGGCATGGGACAAACACTGCGAATCCCTAAAGACAAAGAAAGGGGTGATATAACATTTCTTCATGGGGTGCCTTGCTCAGAGTGGCAGTTACTATGCTTAACAGAACACATAGGGGTAACCTGCAAGGAACAGCATTTACTATGCTTAACAGAAGGCAAAGGGTAATGCATGGGGGTAACCTGCAGGGAGCAGCAGTTACTATCCTTAACAGAACAAATGGAGGTAACATGCATGAAGAGGCAGTTACTACCAAAAGCAAATTGCTGGGCAGACTAGATGGACCATTTGGTCTTTATCTGCCATCATTACTATGTTACTATGTTAATATTGGCCCTAAAGTGACTGAGTTAGAAACTGGTTCAGTGGGAGGTGATAAAAGGTAGTGATAAATGGAGCTCATTCCAAGGAGAAGGGCATTACTAGTGGTGTGCCACTGGGACTAGTCATTGGATCAGTTCTTTTCAACATTTTCTTAAGTGATATTGTGGAAGGACTACTGTGAAAATTGTTCATTATGCAGATCATACCAAAATCTGCAACAGAACATCTTGGAGGGTGTGGAAAACATAACAAGGGATCTAGAAAAGCTTGAAGAATGATTTAGAGTCTGACAGATAAGATGTAATGCTAAAGAATGCAAAGTCATATATTTGGGCTTTCAAAATCCAAAGTAGCAGTACAGTATGGGGATGAAATCTGGAGGTGATCATTTCATATCAGATAACCAGATGCACATAGGGAAAAATAACCCATGCTATAGTTACACAATGTTAGGTTCCATATTAGGTGCTACAACCCAAGAAAGAGATCTAGGTGTCATAGTGGATAACGCATTGAAATCGTCGGTTCAGTGTGCTGCGGCAGTCAAAAAAGCAAACTGAATGTTGGGAATTATTAGAAAGGGAATGGTGAATAAAACGGAAAATGTCATAATGCCTCTATATCGCTCCATGGTGAGACCGCACCTTGAATACTGTGTACAATTCTGGTCGCCGCATCTCAAAAAAGATATAATGGCGATGGAGAAGGTACAGAGAAGGGCAACCAAAATGATAAGGGGAATGGAACAGCTCTCCTATGAGGAAAGAGTAAAGAGGTTAGGACTTTTCAGCTTGGAGAAGAGACGACTGAGGGGGGATATGATAGAGGTGTTTAAAATCATGAGAGGTCTAGAACGGGTAGATGTGAATCGGTTATTTACTCTTTCGGATAATAGAAAGACTAGGGGGCACTCCATGAAGTTAGCATGGGGCACATTTAAAACTAATCGGAGAAAGTTCTTTTTCACTCAATGCACAATTAAACTCTGGAATTTGTTGCCAGGGGATGTGGTTAGTGCAGTTAGTGTAGTTGTGTTTAAAAAAGGATTGGGTAAGTTCTTGGAGGAGAAGTCCATTACCTGCTATTAATTGTTGACTTAGAAAATAGCCACTGCTATTACTAGCAACAGTAGCATGAAATAGACTTAGTTTTTGGGTACTTGCCAGGTTCTTATGGCCTGGATTGGCCACTGTTGGAAACAGGATGCTGGGCTTGATGGACCCTTGGTCTGACCCAGTATGGCATGTTCTTATGTTCTTAACCAATTAGTTGGATAAGGCAATGGTACAAGACTGAAAGATGCTTGGGTGCATAGAGAGAGGAATGGTTAGCAGAATAAATGAGGTGATATTACTCCTTTATAAGTCCCTGATGAAACCATTTGGAAAACTGTGGACAGTTCTGGAGACTGCACCTTCAAAAGGATATAAACCAGACTGAGTTGATCTAAAGGGTGGCTACTAAAATGGTCAGAGACCTTTGCTACAAAGTGAATGGGGACAGATTTAAAGATCTAAACAGGTACACCCTAGAAGAAATGTGGGATAGGAGAGATATGATAAACACATTTAAATAACTCCAAGGTACCAATGCACAGGAGGCGGGCCTCATACAACTGAAAGTGGGGGGTAGAATATCCTGCTTATTCCGCTAATATGCAGAGATCTCTCCTCACTCTAGCAGCTCCATTATAGACCAGAAAAAATGATCTGTCAACAGTGGGATACTTTTGTTCCTCACAGACTGGGTGAGGATGAAAGGAGCAACAAAGAGCTCTCTTAAAATAAAATGTGAGTTTTTACCCATGCAGCTGGTACAGGACACACAATCCTTACTACCTCCAGATGGTCCTTTCCTTCAGGAGAATGATTCATGGTGACCTGGCTCGTCTCAGTCAGAGGCCCTCCAGTTTTTCCACTCAATCACAAGATTACAAGAAACTTAAGGATGCAATCAGACTTCAGGCCCAGGACGGGAATCCTGCAACCTGTCAGACTCCCTGCACAATCATTGTAGCTCTTCAGACTAGCCTCAGCCACACTGCAGGACCTCTGGCCTGTCTACCTTGCTTCTGCACTCCAGAAGATCAATGCAAAGATGCTGGGAAAAAGAAGGCATCATGGGAACTCTAGCAGATGGTGCAATCTGGAAGGGATGTAATAGCAAGCGCCAATAATCTATCGGAGAAGGTGAAATGGTTTACATATTTAGTCTGAAAGATTTCTAGTAGGGGTTATTTTCATTAGACAATTGTGGGGGAAAGGGGAATAGTAATTTTGCTGTCCAATTATACAAATGACCTCTTCATTGAGTTTACTCCAAAACAACTGACAAAATAAGGGAACATCCTCATAAGCTAGGAGGACGTCTATTTTCCACTTTCAAATGAACAGATTCTTAACTTGAAGTGGTGAAATTAAGGAACATTTTCCTAACAAAGATGCATTATTACACCACTAATTAACATCACTGCAAAACTGGACTAGTTCTTAGAGGAAAATAAAAAGATAAGCAGGTGTGGCAATATAATTGGAGACCAATATTCAAACGTTACTTAGCTGGAGAAGTTGGATTTATCCAGCTAAGTGCTGGCCACTGAATATCCGGATAAGTAGCTAGCAGGATATGTTCTGGGTGGGCAGTGGGTGGATCGGGGTGTAGTTCCAAGTATTTAGGGGATAATTTTCTAAAGGACTTACATGTACTTATCCGGTTAAGTCAATCGGATAAGTTAGACTTGCCATAGAGGGGTCTAACTTAGTCAGATATAACTTATCCGGCTATGACTGCGGAGATACCCGTGCTCTGAATATCCCATGTAAGTTAGGCAGATAAGTCTGATCTTTTCCTAAAATCTAGGAAAATGGATTAATCTACATATTTTTGCCAACTGACATACTTCAGGTTTCTAAAGACTAGTTTCCCACTGTGCCACTAGGATGGGCTGTAATACAGAGTAATATTTTCACTATCCTGAACTACCACATAGATAGCTTCAAGACACTAGAAGAACGCGGATTTGATAGAACTTTGGTTTCCTTGCAACCTAACTGGCTATATAATTCTGCAATTTTTATGTATTTCCAAAGTAAAACCAGAGATCCTGGGACAACATCATTGTGCTGCTAAATTACTGATGAATGTACATGAGGTGAGCCCAGCTGGACTGAGGGGAAAAGACTAAGATTAATGTACATCACTTGTATTACTGTTTAGATTCAGTACAAGGATCTTCAGCAGTGATTGAAGAACAAGCATCAGACAACATTATTCCTATCAACAGCATCACCGTTCTATAGCAGAGGTTTCCCATAGGCATGGGAATAGAGGAGCAGATGTCCTGTTTAGATTACTGTTTAGATTCAGTACAAGGATCTTCAGCAGTGATTGAAGAACAAGCATCAGACAACATTATTCCTATCAACAGCATCACCGTTCTATAGCAGAGGTTTCCCATAGGCATGGGAATAGAGGAGCAGATGTCCTCTTGAGGATCCTTCCAGCTTTTATATGGTTCCATAAGATGTAGTTGCTACATGAATTTGGATGTGAGAGCTTCACGAATTACCACATCTAGTCTCCTGCTAGCTAAAGGGCCAAGCAGATTTCTAAATATTTGTTCACATACTGTTTTTACATCAGTGCTTCCCAAACATGACCTGGGAACCCCACAGCTAAGCAGGTTTTCAGGATATCCACAATGAATGAGATTAATGTGCATATAATGAGTCTCCAATGTATACAAAATTTCTCATGAATCTTCATTACGTATTTCCTGAAAAGCTGACTGGGCTGTGGGCTTCTCAGAAAGGTTTGTGAAGCCCTGTCTGATACAGCAGCATACCATGCAAAAGACACTGAACTCAGAATGAAATTGCATCAAATATACTAATAAAAATGGTTTTCTTTTATATTTCATTCAGAATTTAACAAATGCTTTACTTTTTAACGTAACTAGTTATCTCCTAACAGTAAACCTTGGCCATAAAACACACATCAAGAAAACTGAGCTCATCTATATCTTGTGAGCATGGTGTAGATGTGACTCGGATGAATGCGATTGGGTGCAAGTCAAAAAACATGGCCTCCAAAGTCAAGCAATCAGAATAATGATACAACAGCAACATGGTACTCTCAAAACTCAGCAAGTGCTGGGCAAATGACCAACATCGGTACAGATAAACCAGGGGGAAACCTAAAACAGAAATATTCAGAAGGAGAGAGACTAAATCCTCAATGATACAAAGGAACAGATTAAAGGAGTTTAAAAAAGGTCAAAGAAATGACTGCATTTGATTTCGTCAGCATACTTACGAAGAATGACGTGGGTGATAACGAATGCAAAGATAAAAACTGTCAGAAAGGACAGCGATAAAATAAACATATAAAAAAATCTGTAGTTTCTTTTCCCCACGCAGTTGCCCACCCAAGGACAGTGGTGATCAAACCGTTCTGAAATGAGAGGCAGAAAAAGAAATAGGGAATACAATTAATCAAATACTCCTTCACGTCAGGCAGACACTCCTGCTGAGCACAGAGAGATCGGGACAAACAGTTTATACGCAAGACATCTGCAGTCTTTTAGGAATAACACTGAAAAGTCCTTGTGGGGGTAGATGGGAGGAAAGACCTGAACACCTGATAGTATTTGGGGGATAATTTTCCAAAGGTCTTACACGCATAAACCCTGGTTTTATGGGTGTAAATGGACTTTTGAAAATTTCTCGGGGAGGGCTGTGCAGAAAAGTGCACGCACAAGCGAATTCACATGCAGTTTTACACGCGCTACAAAGATGCATTCTGGGAGTGGAGGTGGGGTAGAGACAGAGCAGCGCGGGTACTTTCAATTTCCAAAAGTTATGCGACTAAAAGGCAATAATCAGTAGGCCATTTAGTGGCCAAGTTATTCAGCTAAAGTTAGCCGTTATCTTGTCCTTTATATTCAAAGGGATAAAAGTCCCGCTGAATATACCAGCCTACATGGAGCCGGATAACTTTTAAACCCAACTGGCTATGTTAGAATATAACAATGTAGCACCATAAGGACATCAATTAACAATATACCATATTACACTGCATCGAGTTTAACATACATATAATCAACTATCTTCACAAATAAAAATTTTTTTTATATATATATATATATAATTTTATTGTACATATAATTGACAAGTATTAACATATCACAAAATTTAGTAATTTGAACATTGTTTTTTTAAAGCAATCTTTTTAACAAGTCTTTTTAAACAACGTGTGGACACCACTACTTAACCCTCAATATCCCACATAAATACCAACAATAAATATTTCCATTATTTAAAATACAACCAAACCATTCATCCATCCACATTCATCCAATTAATTAAAAACCCTCCCAACATATATTGCACCATATCCCAAAATTCTTTTAATGCACTATTCCTTAATTCAAACCATAGGTATTATGACATATTATATGCTAATTCAGATCACGGGTATTCTAAAGATTTTCAACTTGAGTCCACGATTTTCACATACTCAGTTTATCAAATGTTAGTAAGTTGTGATTCATCACCCCGACAAGGAACCTCGTTTCGCAAAATAGCTTCTTCAGGGGTTACCCTTCACGGTATCTAATACAGACTCTCCCTCTCACCGAGAGTGTCAATTCCCCGTTGTCCCGAACCTTCCAAATGTCATTACACCGGTGACAACACCAACACTCTATGGAGTCTTATTTCATCAAACCGTCTCATATATTCAATATATATCTTCAAACACTTCCTCAGCACAAGTTATATAAGCGTTAATTCACATATTATCATTATCCCCGCTGTTCAAAAACTTCTCCGGATGTATATATCATTCTCCTTCATAATATACGAACAACTCTCAAGACGCCCCCACTCAACGTATCATCATAACACTGATATATCTTGTGCTGAGGAAGTGTTTGAAGATATATATTGAATATATGAGACGGTTTGATGACTCCATAGAGTGTTGGTGTTGTCACCGGTGTAATGACATTTGGAAGGTTCGGGACAACGGGGAATTGACACTCTCGGTGAGAGGGAGAGTCTGTATTAGATACCGCGAAGGGTAACCCCTGAAGAAGCTATTTTGCGAAACGAGGTTCCTTGGGGTGATGAATCATAACTTACTAACATTTGATAAATTGAGTATGTTAAGATCGTGGACTCAAGTTGAAAATCTTTAGAATACCCATGTTCTGAATTAGCATATAATATATGTCATAATACCTATGGTTTGAATTAAGGAATAATGCATTAAAAAATTTTTGGGATATGGTGCAATATATGTTGGGAGGGTTTTTAATTAATTGGATGAATGTGGATAGATGAATGATTTGGTTGTATTTTAAATAATGGAAATATTTATTGTTGGTATTTATGTGGGATATTGAGGGTTAAGTAGTGATGTCCACACGTTGTTTAAAAAGACTTGTTAAAAAGATTGCTTTAAAAAAAACAATGTTTAAATTACTAAATTTTGTGATATGTTAATACTTGTCAATTATATGTACAATAAAATATATATATTAAAATAAAATTTTTATTTGTGAAGATAGTTGATTATATGCATGTTAAACTTGATGCAGTGTAATATGGTATATTGTTAATTGGTGTCCTTATGGTGCTATATTGTTATTCATTAAGTATAAGGGCCATTTTATAGCCTTTGTGTTATCTACCATATGTTAGAATATAGCCAGTTAGATTTTGAAGTTATCCAACCTCATGTGGGTACTTAACCAGATATCTTTCAAGATATCTGATTAAGAAGAGATGTGTACAATGGAAAAGATATGTATGTAAACGGGCCTGTGGCCCATTTCTCTTGTTCCTCTCTCCAAATTAATAGATGAGGCCCTGTCAACCTTGCATCTTGCAGCCGCAAAGCCCTCCAAAGTATGATTATATGCCCCGTCTGCCAATCCTGTTACCAAGTTAAAACATTTTTCAATCTTCCCACTTGGACCCCCCCCCCTAGCTACCCTGGGTTTAAGAGCTAGCCAGTCCTCAACCCTCCCCATCGGACCTCTCCTCCATTCCTCTCCTCGGATTCCCCCAGTCCCTACTGGGATCAAGTTATTATCTTACCTACTTCCGGCACAGAGTCTTGTGCGTAACTTATGCTTCCAGCGCTGAATCTGACAGAGCTGGAGCACTGGATAACTCCCAGCAGGGATTGGGGGAATATGGAGGAAGGGCCTGGGAGGGCTGAGGGCTGAGGGCTGGCCAGACCATGGGTGGGTAGGGGGCATCTGAGGGGGAAGATTGAAACATTTTTAAAATCAGTAACAGGGTTGGTGAGCCAGGGCATATAATCATATTTTGGAAGGCGTTGTGGCCATGAGATGCAAGGTCAACAGACTCTCATCTATTAATCTGGAGAGAGGAACAAGAGAAACGGCCACAGGCCCGTTTACATATTTTTTTTCCATTGTACATATCTCTACTTAACTGAATATTTTGGAAGATAATCAGATAAATGATTAGTTGTCTGGCCACATGAGGTTGGATAACTGTAGACCTGCTCTGAAGCATCAGCTAAATCAGCTGCACAACTGAACCCTTCCCTGGAGCTTCCCTTTTATATCCGTCTAAATTATAGCCGGATAACTACTTATTTGATTATAATTTAGCCAGATAAGTGGCTGAAATTGCCAAATTAACCTTTTAAACAGATAACTTTTGAGTTATCCATCTGAACGGCTTTTGAATCTCTACCTCCTAAGTATATAAGTGCACAAATGTCTGTCTGTCAGCGTCAGTAATGCACACACCCACTTTGAAACTTCTAGCTAAAGTCTGTCAGTAATAGGTATTTGCAGACTTTAGCCCATGCAAGCTGTTTTATGGTTTAACATTTTTATTCAGCCAACCACATACAATGATGAATGAAATGCAAATAAGAGTTAACACAAATCAACACTTTCATTTACATGAAATCAACAGATTCTTTTCTCCGTATCATCATGTCAGCTGCATCTATTTCCCCCATTTTTACCCTCCCCTCTCTTATCCCCTTTATTAGATACACAAAGACATTCGGGTTGCCCTTCTTCTACCACATCCAGGCCTCCAAGACCTAGGTCAGGAACATGCAACACTCTCCCCATCAGTCCTTCCCATCCCCCTACAGATACCTTCTTAGCACCTCCCCCCCCCGGACATCAATTTGATAACCCAACTGTACAATATTGAAGGATGCACCCCTATAAACCATGGAAATTGTTCAAAGTCTGGCTCCTTGCTCGCCCCGAAAGGCACTGTATATAGTTGTCCCAGACATCTAGGAAATGCCTCTGTTGCTGAAACGTATTATGTGAAACCGTGGATTCCATAAACATCATTTATTTATTTATTTAGGAACTTTTAATAAACCGATGTTCGTGGGACACATCACACCGGTTTACAATTAACTCAGGAAAGGAGGAAATTACAATGAACGAGGGAACAGGGGGTTGGAGCAGGCGAGAAAAGGGGAGGGGGGGCGGGAAGGAGAAAGAGAGAAAGAGAAAAGGGCAGAAGTGAAGAGAGAGAGGAGCAACCAAGCTAGCATAGGTAAATTATTTACAACATTTCTTTAAATTAAAACAAGGATCAAGGTATCAGATGAGAGCAGTTAAAAGAAAAAATGACATCTTAATCGTAGACCATAAAAATCAGGGGGGTGGATGAGTTCTGTGTTGTTAGGGGATAAGGTCTAGGTTTGATTGGCCGCAGGGTAGGCCTGCCTGAAAAGCCATGCCTTGATGCCTTTTTTGAAGGTGTGCAAGGATGGTTCAACATGTAGATGGGTGGGAAGTGAGTTCCAGAGGCTGGGACCCGCAATAGTGAAGGCTCTTTCTCTGGTCGTGGTGAGGTGTGCAATTTTGAGGGGTGGGTGTGTAGATTGCCGGCAAGGGCGGATCTCACAGGGCGATTAGAGGAGTGGAAGTGGGGCATTGTCTTGAGCCAAGCGGACTTGTTTTTATGGAGCGCATTGTAATGAATTACGCCCTGCCAAGATGATGGCCCAACTTCCTCTCTCCATGTTAACAAATTCAACCTCTTCCCCAAAATAAAAGCCTTCCTCACAAAACTCCTGTCCCCCCTTTTTTATATACTTAGGCAAACTTCGAACAGCACCAATTCTGGAGTAAGCAGACTGGAGTACATCATTCACGTATTGCCGCACCTTTTCTGAAAAGGCCAGAATTTTAACACAAAACCAAAAAGCATGGGATAATGCCCCCTTCTCTACTAAACATTTCCCATAATTCGCAGGTTGAGATATTTTGGCTTGGGAGATGTACGCTCTATGTAGGAATTTAAATTGTAACTCCCACAGATACATATTACTGGAAATACTCTTCAAATTCCTAAAAGAAGCTTTCAGTTCATTAACTGAGATTGAGAAAGTCACTTTCCCTAGACCACCTCTTTCAAAGAAAGCCTTTCATTTCATCAAGTTCTACATAGAAACATAGAAATGACGGCAGAAGACCACCAAATGGCCCATCCAGTCTGCCCAGCAAACTTTCACACTTATTTTTCTCATTCTTAACTATTACTCTGACCGCTGAGGTCAGGACCCTTATTGGTAACTTTTTGGTTCTAATTTCCTTCCACCCCTGCCACTGATGTAGAGAGCAGTGCTGGAGCTGCATCAAAGTGAAGTAACAAGCCTAATTGGTTTGGGGTAGTAACCACCACAATAAGCAAGCTACTCTCATGCTTATTTGTTTACCTAACCTGTGCAATTGAGTCCTTGTTGGTTGTCTGAATATAAATCCTCTTTTCTTCAATCCCCCCTGCTGTTGAAGCAGTGAGCTACGCTGTATATGTATTCGAAGTGAAGTATTAGGCTTGATTGGTTCCAGGAAGTAACCGCTGCAATAAGCAAGCTACTCCCATGCTTATTTGTTTACCCAGCCTGTGCAATTTAGTCCTTGTTGGTGGTTGTCTGAATATAAATCCTTTTTTCTTAATCCCCCCTGCCATTGAAGCAGAGAGCTGCTTGGATATGCATTGAAAGTGAAGTATCAGGCTTATTTGGTTTGGGGTAGTAACTGCCGCAACAAGCAAGCTACTCCCACGCTTTTTTGTGAATGCAAATCTTTTTTCCCACATTTCCTCTTGCCATTGAAGCATAAAGCAATGTTGGAGTCGCATTAACCGTGTGAATTTTTATTGAATAAGGGTATTAATCACCAGGTAGTAGCCATCATTCCCGCAAGCCACCCCCTCACTGGGTATCGTATCGTCTTCGTCTTGAGATATTGCAGAACATTCACTGGGTATCAACAATCCTTCTACAATCAACTCAACCAACCAAACCCAGGCACGAAAGAAAAAGTATCTACAACTAGCATCAACCATATTCATTACAATTTGGAACTTATAAGAAGTAATGATAGAATCCCTCCTTTATGATAAATTAATATTATTACTGTTACTTCCCTTTTTCCCCTTTTCCTCCCTTTTCCACCCCACCATCTTCCCCTTCCTTCCATTCCCCCCCCCCATTGTTACTTTTTGTTAACTATGTATAATTTATCTGTTTTTGTTTGACTTTGTAAACTGTTATGATGGCTGAACCGAATGACAGTATATAAAAATGAATGAATAAATAAATAAATAAATAAATACAATTCACATCCTCAAGATTTTATGGATCCACAGTGTTTATCCCAAGCCCCTTTGAAATCCTTCACAGTTTTGGTCTTCACTACTTCCTCCGGAAGGACATTCCAGGCATCCACCACCCTCTCCGTGAAGAAATACTTCCTGACATTGGCTCTGAGTCTTCCACCCTGGAGTTTTAAATCTCAGGGGGATGCCCCTGAGGTTCGCGCCATCGCCGGTACTTCAGTTGGGGCTGCGCCGCGCGCATGCCCCTAGGCCTCCAAAAAACATGGCGGGTTGCAGTATCTAGCCGGTCTGGGGACGCCGGAGGACTTCGCCAGAAGGACGCTGCGGCAGCCAATCTTCCCGCGGACGAAGAGGGAGGCGCCAAAGAGGTAAGGCGGGCGGAGAGAGGGAATCAGGAACCGACGGACACAACATCAAAACTCCACAGCTCAAATTCTTAGGGCTGTTCAGCTTGGAGAAGAGACGGCTGAGGGGGGATATGATAGAGGTGTTTAAAATCATGAGAGGTTTAGAATGGGTAGATGTGAATCGGTTATTTACCCTTTCGGATAATAGAAAGACTAGGGGGCACTCCATGAAAAGTTAGCATGTGCCACATTTAAAACTAATCAAAGAAAGTTCTTTTTCACTCAATGCACAATTAAACTCTGGAATTTGTTGCCAGAGGATGTGGTTAGTGCAGTTAGTATAGCTGGGTTCAAACCTCTTCAGCCTTTCCTCATAGGGGAGCTGTTCCATCCCCTTTATCATTTTGGTTGCCCTTCTCTGTACCTTCTCTATCGCAATTATATCTTTTTTGAGATGCGGAGACCAGAATCATACACAGTATTCAAGGTGCGGTCTCACCATAGAGCGATACAGAGGCATTATGACATTTTCCGTTTTATTCACCATTCCCTTTCTAATAATTCCCAACATTGTTTGCATTTTTTGACTGCCGCAGCACACTGAGCCAACGATTTCAATGTGACGCCTAGATCTCTAGATGTCAAATTATACTAGTAAAAGGGTTAATTACTGTTTTCTTCTGGTGTGATGGTTTTATCTGCTCTGGTGTGCCACAAATGAAAGGTGGTTTGGAGAGGGCACAGAACTGGGATATCGAGGTGACCCGGACCTTGTCTCATCCCCCACTCAGGCTATGAACCCGAAGATAAATCATATTAGTAAATATAATTTCTCATGTGGCGCTCCCCATCCCAAGAATAGGGGTAATTCATAATTTGGACTGGGTGGGGGCACATTATTATCTGTTTCCTCCCTTCTTTTTCACCAGTATCTGCCCTGCTTCCCCTCCTCTTCATCACTTCTCCCTGTTTTCCTTTCCCCTCTTCTTCCCCTGTCTTCTCCCCTCTATCCCCTTCCCCTCTCCTTTGTCTTCCCATCTCTTCTCCTTTTTTTTGTATCTCTTATATCTCTCACTTCCTTACCCTGTGCCCTTGTGTTTTTCCTCCTCCCCTCCATGATCTCCTCTGTGTCTCATCATACAGTATGGTTTCATATCACAAATAGGATACGGAGAAGTAGCACGAAGACTCGAGTTTTGCAGTTCAAAAACACGGACTTTGATGAAATGGGGAAGTACTTGGAGGAAGAACTAGAAGGCTGGGAGAACGAGAGAGATGTGGAACAACAGTGGACCAAACTAAAAGGAGAAATCAGCAAGGCAACTAATATATATGTTAGAAAAGTAAAGAAAAGCAAGAGAAAAATGAGACCTATCTGGTTCTCAAAGGAGGTGGCTGACAAAATAAAAGCTAAAAGAACAGCGTTCAAGAAATATAAAGAATCCCAAAGAGAAGAACACACGGAAGAATATCTAGTGGAACAGAGAGAGACAAAGAAAGCAATCAAGAAAGCGAAAATTCAAGCGGAAGAAAGGATCGCCAAAGAGGTAAAGCAAGGTGACAAAACATTTTTCAGATACATCAGTGAAAGGAGAAAAGTCCAAAGTGGAATACTGAAATTGAAAGGTGAAAAGGATCAATGGGTGGAGACAGATAAAGAAATGGCAGAATTATTAAACAAATACTTCAGTTCGGTGTTCACTAAAGAAGACCCTGGAGAAGGACCATCGCTAGTTAACAAGAAAATAGAGGGGAATGGAGTAGATGTAACTCCATTTACAGTAGAGAATGTATGGGAAGAGCTGGGGAAACTGAAAGTAGACAAAGCCATGGGGCCTGATGAGGTTCATCCCAGGATACTGAGGTAGCTCAGAGATGTGCTGGTGGCTCCGCTGTGTGACCTGTTCAATAGATCCCTAGAAACGGGAGTAGTGCCGAGTGATTGGAGAAGAGCGGTGGTGATCTCGCTTCACAAGAGTGGAAACAGAGAGGAGGCTGAAAACTACAGACTGGTTAGCCTCACCTCGGTGGTGGGAAAAGTAATGCAGTCGCTGTTAAAAGAAGAGATAGTGAACTATCTACAGTTGGAAGAATTGCTGGACCATAGGCAGCATGGATTAACTAAGGGAAGATCCTGTCAGACAAATCTGATTGACTTTTTTGACTGGGTAACCAAGGAAATGGATCAAGGAAGATCACTCGATGTCATCTACTTGGGCTTCAGCAAGGCTTTTGATACGGTCCCGCACAGGAGACTGGTGAATAAAATAAGAAGCTTAGGAGTGAGTGCCGAGGTGGTGGCCTGGATTGCAAACTGGTTGACGGACAGAAGACAATGTGTGATGGTAAATGGAACTTACTCTGAAACATAGAAACATAGAAATGATGGCAGAAGACGACCAAACGGCCCATCTAGTCTGCCCAGCAAGCTACGCACTTTATCCATTTTTTTTCCCCTTTTTTTTCTCTCCCACCTGTTACTATTGGCTTCCAGTACCCTCCAGCCCTAATTCCCCTCCACCCCACCACCAATTTAGAGAACAGCGCCGTATCTGCATCCAAGTGAACTTCCAGCTCAATTAGGGGTAGCAACTGCTGTAACAAGCAGGCCACACCCTTACCCCATACTCTTACCCACCCCTGTTTTTATTTTTTTGTTTGTTTTTTGTTTTTTTTTTGGAGAGAGCAGCCCTCCATCCTTCCGCTCCGTGAAGGTGGAACACCAACCACTGGCCACTGGCATCCCGCTCCGTGAATGCCTCTGTGG
The DNA here is from genome assembly GCF_901001135.1 of Rhinatrema bivittatum. NCBI lineage: Eukaryota > Metazoa > Chordata > Amphibia > Gymnophiona > Rhinatrematidae > Rhinatrema > Rhinatrema bivittatum. The sequence continues at coordinate 594,043,357 of NC_042617.1, read as the reverse complement.
CTACTGCCGCTCCGTGCAGTGTTTGAATGCCTCTGTGGCTACTGCTGCTCTGTGCAGTGTTTTGCTGCCTCCTCTTTATTCACGCCCTCTAGACTTGATGGATCCATAGTGTTTATCCCACGCCCCTTTGAAGTCGTTCACAGTTTTAGACTTTACCACTTCCTCCGGAAGGGCATTCCAGGCATCCACCACCCTTTCCGTGAAGAAATACTTCCTGACATTGGTTCTTAGTCTTCCTCCCTGGAGCCTCAGCTCGTGACCTCTGGTTCTGCTGATTTTTTTCTAACGGAAAAGGTTTGTCGTTGTCTTTGGATCATTAAAGTTTTTCAAGTATCTGAAAGTCTGAATCATATCACCCCTGCTCCTCCTTTCCTCCAGGGAGTACATATTTAGATTGTTCAATCTCTCCTCGTACGTCATCCGATGAAGACCCTCCACCTTCCTGGTCGCCCTTCTCTGTACCGCCTCCATCTTGTCCTTGTCTCTTTGTAGATACGGTCTCCAGAACTGAACACAGTACTCCAGGTGAGGCCTCACCAAGGACCTGTACAAGGGGATAATCACTTCCATTTTCTTACTCGATATTCCTCTCTATGCAGCCCAGCATTCTTCTGGCTTTTGCTATCGCCTTGTCGCATTGTTTCGCAGACTTCATATCGTTAGACACTATCACCCCAAGGTCTCTCTCCTGCTCCGTGCACATCAGCCCTTCTCCCCCTATCGAATACAGTTCATTTGGATTTCCACTCCCCATATGCATGACTCTGCACTTCTTGGCATTGAATCTCAGCTGCCATATCTTCGACCACTCTTCCAACGACCTTAAATCCCGTCTCATTCTCTCCACTCCTTCCGGCATGTCCACTCTGTTGCAGATCTTAGTGTCATCACTAGTTTTGGCAAATATAATGCCCTACTTCTAAGCACAGATAACAACCAAAAATGGACTTAACTTTAGCAGAAAAGGCTCTGGCTCATGAAGATCCCAGCTCCAAAGTGATTCAGTTCCCAAAGCACATGAGACTCTGGCTACTTTAATCCAATTACTGCCTCCCTCACAAACACTGGCTGAGGAGGAAGGATCTGCTTTTAACTAATGGCTGGAACAGGTAAAACAGACTACAGCACTCCCAAATTTCTATTTCAGTTGTGCTTCTTTTTAACAGACAGTGCACTAGTTTTGGCAAATATAATGCCCTACTTCTAAGCACAGATAACAACCAAAAAATAATCACTTCCCTTTTCTTACTCGATATTCCTCTCTCTATGCAGCCCAGCATTCTTCTGGCTTTAGCATCTTCTGGCTTTAGCAGTGTTGAGCGGAGTGCCACAGGGATTCAGGGGTAGCAATTGAATAAACTGTGCAGTGGGGAGATGAATGTTAATTTGTTCTGAATAAGTTATACTGGAGTTATTACTGCATTTACTACTACTGCCATATTTTCACTGCACAACAATTGACCATACTTGGCACTGCGTTTATTACTGTGCATATTGTGCATTTCCTACTTATCTTGTTTCTTTCACCTGATCATTCTTTTTACTTTACCACAAGCTCACAGTTCAACAGTTACACTGCCCTTTCCTGTGTGGTCATTTTATACGTTACATGATGTTACAGGCAAGGGGGGGTTCTTATGAAGGGGCAGCAAATGTGGTACTGGGGTGGGCATGGAGTCTTACCCTGTGAAAGGCAAGTGAACTCAAGGATTTATCATAATATTGTCTTCTATCTAGCTAATTGAGATAGATAACTCTGTCATCAATGGCACAACTGCAAAAGGAAAGAGTAAAGTGAATAACAAATCTCAACTAAAGTCTCATAAGGAGTACAGAAAAAGCAATAACCGTAAAGAGAGTACCTGGAAAGCTATGACTACAAATGCTCATAGTTTGGGAAATAAAATCCCAGATCTGCAGGCCCTAATGACAGAGGCAGAACTGGACATCGTTGCTATCACAGAGACATGGTTCACAGAATCTCATGATTGGGATACGGCAATACCAGGCTATAACTTGTTAAGGAAGGACAGAATGGATAGAAAAGGGGGAGGTGTGGCTCTTTATGTCAGAAATAATATCCAAGCATCTGAGCTGCAAGGAAGTTGGGGCAAGGAAGAAGCACTATGGGTCGACCTAAAAACAGATGATGGAGCATCCATTTATATTGGAGTGGTTTACAGGCCTCCAAACCAAAAGGAAGAGCTGGACAGAGATCTGGTTGAAGACATCCATAAGATAGGTAAGAAAGGGGAAGTGGTGATCGTTGGTGACTTTAATATGCCAGATGTAGACTGGAAAATCCCATCTGCAGAATCTAAAAACAGCAGAGCAATAGTGGATGCCATGCAAGTATCTTTGTTCAAACAAATGGTATTGGAACCCACAAGAGAAGGAACTATTCTCGACTTAGTGCTCAATAATGGAGATATCGTCTCTGATGTCAAGGTGGGCGCCCACCTCAGCACCAGTGATCATCAAACGGTATGGTTTAATATCACTAAAAGAATATGGAAAAGAAGCACAAAGACCAGAGTTTTACAGTTCAAAAACACAGACTTTGAGGAAATGGGGAAGTACCTAGAGGAAGAACTAAATGGATGGGAAAATGAGAGAGATGTGGATCAACAGTGGACCAATCTAAAAGGAGCAATCGCCAAGGCAAACTGCTCTATATGTTAGAAATGTAAAGAAAAGCAAAAGAAAAATGAAACCTATCTGGTTCTCAAAGGAGGTGGCTGACAAAATTAAAGCTAAAAGAACTGCATACAAGAAATACAAAAGATCCCAAAGGGAGGAGCACAAAGAAGAATATCTGATTCAACTGAGGGAGACTAAGAAATTAATCAAGTTGGCAAAAAGTCAAGCGGAAGAGAGGATTGCCAAGGAGATAAATATGGTGACAAAACATTTTTCAGATACATCAGCGAAAAGAGAAAAGTCCAAAGTGGTATAGTGAAATTGAAAGATGAAAATGATCAATATGTGGAGAGAGACGAAGAAATGGCAGAAATATTAAACGAATACTTCAGCTCTGTGTTCACTAAAGAAGACCCTGGAGAAGGACCATCTCTACACAACAAGAAACTGGAGGGAAGCGGAACAGAGGAAAATCCATTTACAGTAGATAATGTATGGGAAGAGCTAAAGAATCTGAAAGTGGACAAAGCCATGGGGCCTGATGGGATTCATCCAAGGATACTGAGGGAGCTCAGAGATGTGCTGGCGGGACCGCTGTGCGACCTGTTCAATAGATCCCTAGAAACGGGAGTGGTGCCGAGTGATTGGAGAAGAGCGGTGGTGGTCCCACTTCACAAGAGTGGGAACAGAGAGGAGGCTGGTAACTACAGACCGGTTAGCCTCACTTCAGTGGTGGGAAAAGTAATGGAGTCACTGTTGAAAGAGAGAATAGTGAACTATCTACAGTCAGGAGAATTGATGGACCAGAGGCAGCATGGATTCACCAGAGGAAGATCCTGTCAGACAAATCTGATTGACTTTTTTGACTGGGTAACCAAGGAATTGGATCGAGGAAGAGCGCTCGATATCATATACTTGGATTTCAGCAAAGCTTTTGATACGGTTCCGCACAGGAGACTGGTGAATAAAACGAGAAGCTTGGGAGTGAGTGCCGAGGTGGTGACCTGGATTGCAAATTGGTTGACGGACAGAAGACAATGTGTGATGGTAAATGGAACCTTCTCTGAAGAGAGAGCGGTTTTTAAGTGGTGTGTACCGCAAGGATCGGTGTTGGGACCGGTCCTGTTCAATATCTTTGTGAGCGACATTGCGGACGGGATAGAAGGTAAGGTTTGTCTTTTTGAGGATGACACTAAGATCTGCAACAGAGTGGACACGCCGGAAGGAGTGGAGAGAATGAGACGGGATTTAAGGAAACTGGAAGAGTGGTCGAAGATATGGCAGCTGAGATTCAATGCCAAGAAGTGCAAAGTCATGCATATGGGGAGTGGAAATCCGAATGAACTGTATTCGATGGGGGGGGAAAGGCTGATGTGCACGGAGCAGGAGAGGGACCTTGGGGTGATGGTGTCTAATGTTCTGAAGTCGGCGAAACAATGCGACAAGGCGATAGCTAAAGCCAGAAGAATGTTGGGCTGCATAGAGAGAGGAATATCGAGTAAGAAAAGGGAAGTGATTATTCCCTTGTACAGGTCCTTGGTGAGGCCTCACCTGGAGTACTGTGTTCAGTTCTGGAGACCGTATCTTCAAAAAGACAGAGACAAGATGGAGGCGGAACAGAGAAGGGCGACCAGGAAGGTGGAGGATCTTCATCGGATGACGTACGAGGAGAGATTGAAGAATCTAAATATGTACACCCTGGAGGAAAGGAGGAGCAGAGGTGATATGATACAGACTTTCAGATACTTGAAAGGTGTTAATGATCAAAAGACAACGACACACCTTTTCCATAGGAAAAAAATCAGCAGAACCAGGGGTCAGATTTGAAGCTCCAGGGAGGAAGATTCAGAACCAATGTCAGGAAGTATTTCTTCACGGAGAGGGTGGTGGATGCCTGGAATGCCCTTCCGGAGGATGTGGTGACCAGAACTGTGAAGGACTTCAAAGGGGCGTGGGATAAACACTGTGGATCCATAAAGTCAAGATGCTGCCAATGAAGAGTGGGTGACTCGCCAGAATGATGGCTACTGCCTGGAGTCAATACCCTTATTAAATAAACATACACATGCTTACTGTGACTCCAACATCGCTCTAAGCTTCAACAACAAGAGGAAATGTGGAAAAAAGGATTTGCACTCACAAAGAGGGGAGTAGCTGGCTTGTTACGGCGGTTACTACCCCAAATCAAAAAAAGCCTGATACTTCACTTTCAATGCATATACAGCATAGTTCTCTGATTCAACGGCAGGGGAGAAGAAAAACTGATACTGTGGGAAATATAAGCTTTGCCAGCCTTCCCCTATTTCCAGCCCATACCAAGACATAACAGATTTCAGTAAGGGTCTAAAGCTTTATTGAGCTGCCTAAACAAAAACAGAAAGGGTGAGATGTGGGAATTATAAGCTTTGCCAGCAGGCCAATTTGGGGTTTAAACACTAACTTCCCTGACCTTTGCCTTGAGAAAACTCCAGAGAACTTATTAGCCGCTTTTTCTTGCCTGAATGCCAACTCATTAACAATTGTGTTCTGTACCCTCATCCTTTGCCTTATTTCTCCAGCTATGGCGATTTCAGAACAAGGACTCTGACAGGACAACATGTACATCCTCGATGCACAGAACTTTTCACACCTGTTGAATCGAACAGACTGTTGGATCTGCACACACATGCCAACCCAAGCCTGCGGAGAACGACTGATGCATGCTGTACCATTTAACCTTACAGTATGGACTAATTATCCTTTACAGAGAGGTGTTTTCATTAACTCTCCAGTTAATAATACCATACTACACATTGGTAGCCGTATTCAAGAGACTGCCGCTCTTTGTTGGGACTATGATACAGGGGATGGGGAAGGGAATTCAGGTGGGAAATATCCATATTGTAACCGAACCTTTGTATTAATCACTGAACACTTGCATAATTATACCACATATGTATGCAATTGGCAGATTTCAGGATGTGCAGTGGGAGACCCAAGCAGGTGCAGAAAGTATAGCGGGGACGAAGGATTTACCCTTTGTAGTTATATAGCCCAAATGATAACCAATGACATGTCCACAATCTGTTAGGAAACATATGGATGTTATGTGGGCGTAGAGCATATATGTACATTTCCCCAAGATGGAGAGACAGATGCACTTTAGGCTACATCCTCCCCTCATACTATGCAGTCAAAAATTTACCCAAAGCAAGGCTCTGTAACAAAAGGGAGGCGATAAATAATCCCATAGAAAAGTATACAGAAACTCAGATAGCTAGAAGCCTGTTTCCCCCAATGGGGACAGCTATGAATTACAGAGACTTACACATCCTAGCTAACTGGACGACTGCCCTATTTAATCAGACAGTCCATGCATTAAAACTACTCACAACAGAAGTCTCTCAGAATAGAGAAGTAGCATTCAGAACAGCTATACCTTAGACACTATTTTAGCCTTAAAGTGTGGTGTTTGTGCATTAATTGGATCTCATTGCTGTGTGTACATATCAGATTATAAAGCAAACCTTACACATACCATAGAGCAGATAGAAACCATGGATGCTGATGCACCACTTTCAGACAGAATACCTACTTCTCCATGGGACTGGCTATGGTCCTGGCTCCCTGATATTTCTGGTCTCAAAAGGGTGATTTCTATTATAATTACTGTAATTATCTTAATTATTTGCCTGTGATGCTGTATTCAGTGCATACCCAACCTCATATCCATACTGAAACCTTGCTCTCAGCCCGGATACAAAGATGTCTTGTAAGATGCCTAATAGGGAATCATGAGCCCTGCAGCGTTGGCACACCACGCTGCACCAGCTCTGGGTGATATGGAGATTCAGGAGCTCATCGGCAGCTGGCACACCACGTCGAATCAGCTTTCTTCTCTCCATAATCCCCCTTCCCCTATTTCCAGCCCATACCAAGACATAACAGATTTCAGTAAGGGTCTAAAGCTTTATTGAGCTGCCTAAACAAAAAGAGAAAGGGTGAGATGTGGGAAATATAAGCTTTGCCAGCAGGCCAATTTGGGGTTTAAACACTAACTTCCCTGACCTTTGCCTGAATAAAAGCATCACTTGTGCTTAAGTCTCTGCCAAGGAGAGGATACCTGACTTCATGTATTTCTCTGGCTTATAATTAATCCTGTTAGCCTGAAAGTAGGGCTGGGTGTTCCCTAGTCAGAGGCAGGACAAAAGTCAGGAGGTATAGATTTCAGCAGCCAATGAAATGATCCGTGCACACCCCCTGAGCCAAAGCCAATAGTGTAGGGACTCGTCTGTTGCTATGGGGAAAGTAGCCAATCATGTAATGACACATCATCTGCCTTTGTATGAATGTACAATAAAGGAGAGCGCCAAAGTGTGCTCCACCCTTCTCTTCCTGCCTGCGATGAAAGCTGCCTCAAGTGTGTTCTATGCCTCCATACTCAACAGATACTTCACACATCCAGCAGAGCTCTCTGCTTCAACGGCAGGGGAGAAGAAAAGAGGGTTCGCACTCACAAAGCGGGGAGTAGCTGGCTTGTTACGGCGGTTACTACCCCAAACCAAATGTGCCTGATACTTCACTTTCGATGCACATCCAGCATGGCTCTCTGCTTCAACAGCACGGGAGAAGACTGATACTTCACGCATATCCAGCATAGCTCCCTGCTTCAACGGCAGGGGAGAAGAAAAACAACCAATAAGGGCTGTATAACATAGTCTGGGTAAAACAAATAAGCATGGGTGTAGCTTGCTTATTGCGGCGGCTACTACCCCTAACGAATCAAGCTAGATATTTCACTTGGATGCAGCTCCATCACTGCTCTCTACATTAAAGGTGGGGGTGGAAGGGAAATAGAACCAAGAGCTAAGAGAAACAGATAAGTATGAGAGAAAAAATGTGTGAAGCTTGCTGGGCAGACTGGATGGGCCATTTGGTCTTCTTCTGCCGTCATTTCTATGTTTCTATGTTTCTATGGTTAACTGCCCTGCCCTTAGCACAGGTAACAAACTACCTGCCCATTCTAACTCTCCAGACTTCTGGCATTCACATATAAACATTTTAAAGCATGTTTTTAATCAGTGCTTTTATTTCTATTTGTATTCACAACCTGCTTATTAGAATAAGACAGAGGCAGTGTAGAGCCATTCACATCTGGATAATGCTTCAGCCTTAACCACAACCTCTCTATTAGGATATTCTAACTTCCCTCTTTTGCAAGCTTCCTTGAAGATCCCTTCCTCTGAACCACGCACTTCTCAGTGACCATCACCTTTTCCCCTTGCTCTAGTAATGTTAGCACCAGCAGCTGGGTTCCACCCTGGTTAAGGTAGAAATCATCTCCCCGCCCAGTTCTTAACAAATCTAAAGCCCCATAGTCCCTGCTGTGGTCCCGCATTTGGAACAGGAAACAGTTCTGAGAATGCAATCCTGGAGGTTCTGGATTTCAATTCCCTACTTAAAACCCTAAATTTAGCCTCCAGAACTGCCCTCCTATACCTTCCTGTGTCTCTGGTATCCACATGCCCCACAACAGCAGGTTCATCTCCAGGACTCTCTACAATACTATTTAGATGATGTGTGAGCTCAATAATTTTGCACCAAGCAGGCAAATTATCAAGCAATCCTTTTGCACACCATCCAACTAGCTATCTACCTGTCTAATGATAGAATCACCATCTGTACTAGGTCCCTCCTAGGCAGAAGCCTGAGAAGACACATCCTCAGTGTGAGAGGATAACACATTACCTGGAGGGCAGATCCTAGCTACAGGATCGCTTCCTGCCACACCAAGGTGATAGTCTCCTTCCAGGGAACGTTGCTTTCCAAAACAGCAAAGGGCTGCAGGCTGGAGCTGGGACAGCTCTACTATGTTCCTGAAGGTCTCCTCTTTATTTATTTATTTACTTAAAAGACTTTAGATCCTGTACCCTTCGGGGCGACCTCAATTCCTCCAGGTCTTCCATTCTGGTCTCCAGGGATCGGATTCATTCTCTGAGAGTCAGAAACTCCTTGCATTATGTACACATATACAACCTCTCACCAACAGGTAGATAATCATATATGAGGCACTTACAGCAAAAGACTCGATAGCCCTCATCTCGCTGTTGGACTTCTGCCTTCATCTTATTTTTTGTTAAAGTTTTTAAAACCGTTTAAGGTATGGGTATGTTTAAATGTGATTATTTTAAATTTAGGGTTTTTAAATTAATTATTAGCTTTCTAGTTAGTTTGTCGATAGCCAGCAATAGGTCTATGAAACAGTGTCAAAGGTGTGGCTTCACCTCTATTGTGTAGTCTCAGGGCACTTTGCGAACCATTGCCTGGCCATACCAGGAAACTCCTGGACCAAGGCCTGGTGGGAGAGGCTATCCTATGACTACCTTGATCCTCTCCACAGATTCTAGTACAAGTACATCTTACATTCAGGGATACCCATGACAAGCAAGCAGCAGGTGGAGATCCTGCCACCACATTGTTCCTACGACTGTGCCATTGACTTGATCCCAGAGAAGGTACTGCCTAGGGGTAGAATCTACCTGCTCTCCACACCAGAAACCAACTATATTAAACAAAATCTAGAAAGGGGGTTTATTCACCCCTCCCCTCATTGCCCACCGGGGCTGGCTTCTTCTTCGTGAGAAAAAAATACAGTTTGCTTTGCCCTTGCATCGACTACTATGGGCTCAATGCTATTGCCAAGAAGATACTCTTTCCCACTAATCACCAAACTCTTTGACCATCTCAGAAGCACAAATATTTACCAAGCTTGACCTAGTTTCCGAGAAGGCGACAAACGGAAGACCAGCTTTAATACCAGAAATGGACACAATGAGTACCTCGTGATGCCCTTTGGATTATGCAACATCCCCGCAGTCTTTCAATGTATGGTCAATGAGATTTTTCTGGACCTACTCTACTCCCATGTGATAGTATATATAGATGATATTCGGGTCTTCTCAAGGTCTTTGAGAGAATGTCAAGGTCATGTAAAGCAAGTTCTCCAGAGGCTCCGTGAGCATCAACTTTATTGAAAATTAGAAAAGTGTACCTTCAAACAAAAGGAACTCCCATTCCCTGGTTACATTATGTCCTGGCAAAGCCTGCGCATGCATCCAGAGAAATTAAAAGCCATCCTGGATTGGCCTCAAGGCCCTGCAGATCTTTGGATTTGTGAACTATTACAGGGAATTCATTCATGGCTACTCCATTGTTGACTGCCCCCCCCCTTACCGGAAAAGTTTCTGATACCAAGAATTGGACTGACAGCACTGTTCAGGCTTTTCTGTACTTCAAAGACAAATTCATCTATGATCCATGCCTGCACCATCCAGACTCTTCCAGACCATTCATTCTGGAGGTAGATGCCTCTATCCTTGGAGCGGGGACTGTCCTCTTATACCATAACCACCAAGGGACCCTCATGACCTGATCCTATTTCTCTAAGAAGCTTACATCTGCAGAGAGGAATTACACCATTGGAGATCATGAGTTGCTAGCAATAAAGCTAGCCTTGGAGGAATGGTGACATCTGTTGGATGGGACCAGACACCCTGTGACTATTTACATGGACCACAAAAAAACACTTGGCAAAAGCTCAATGATTGGAACTCGTGACAAGTCCGCTGGTCGCTCTGAGCTCCGATACCACCCAGCTGAGAATAAAAGTTGAGCCGATTTCCTCTTTCTTTCCTTTGATCTGGTAGACTCCATGGAGCCCCCATTATATATCATCGACCCCACAAGGGTCGTGGTTGCAGCCGCAGTGACAGTTCCCCCGGGAAGACAGTCGTTCCCCAACACTTATGTCAGAAGTTTCTTCAGTGGTCCATGATTCCTGCCTGTGGGTCACTCAGAGCTCCCCTGATGAAGCCCTGAGTGGGTGAAACAAGGCACCATGTTGGGGTGAACATTGCTAAAGAAGGGGTGAACATCGCTAAAGAAAGGGGTGAATATCATTGAAGAAAGGGGCAGAACCCTTCGGCATTTGAAGAAGATATATGAGCATCTTTAGATTTTATAGGATTAGGTTTTTATGAATGTGTATGAAGTATGAATGTGGGTAGTATGTATGGGGTAATGGGTTAGTACATGTCCATGTGTTTAAAAAAAAAAAAAAGGAGTGTTTAATTGTAATGTGATGATCATATTGACATATCCACTCCAGATGTGATTGGTATGCACTATGAAGATAATGCATTTGTAATAGATTTTGTGATGGTTATCAGGATATGAAATGTAATAAACCAATGATAATAGTTTTATAATAAATATATGTGATGTTTACAAATGGAAGAAGTGCAATAAATTAATAAATAATACTCTATAAAATATATGTGTGTGTAAAAATTAAAAAATATATATTGTATAGTGTAGGTTGAAATTAGTGGGGTAAATTCACACGGTTATGGTTTTTCATGATTCCCATTGTGATGTATGATTGCCAGTCTCCTCAGCCAACAACTCTTCCATCTGCTTGGGGTCCCGTTCCACATCCTCTCGGACTGAGGAGAACAGTTTATGCCCGCTTCTGGAAAAGCTTGTGTAGGAAATTTGGAATGACCTTGGATTTTACTTCGGCCTATCACCCCTTGAGCAATGGCCAAACTGAGCGAACAAATGAAACTCTCAAGGCTTTTCTAAGGGCCTACGTAAAGCAATGCCAAGACAACTGAGCAACCCTACTTCCATAGGCGGAGTTCTGCCACAATAATCATGTGAACAGCACAACCAGGTCATCACTATTCTATGTGGTATGTGGCCATCATTCTCATATCCCCAAGCCTGTTCCAGTCTCTGTTATCTACGCAAACTCCAGTTCCTCTGGCAAAAAATGCACCTTCTCCTGGGACAAATTTTACAACATTCCAAGAGGCAGGCAGATAAGAGATGCCGCCCAGTGCCTCCAATCAAGCCTGGGAACTTAGTTTGGCTTAGAACAAAAATCTTGCGCCTTAAAATGCCCTCGCTGAAGTTCTTCCCAAGATTTATGGAACCATCCTCTATTATACGGCAGGTGGGGCCAGTAGCCTACAAACTCAAGCTTCTTGCGACTCTCTGAATTCATGATGTGTTCCATGTCTCTTTATTGAAACCAGAAATCTTATCTTGACCATCCAGACCACCCCCTCAAACATACTGAAGTCATGACGGAGGAGGACATCCAGTATGAGGAGGGGAGATCCTGGGTTCCTGGAAATTCCAAAACCAAATCCAGTACCTCATTCACATGGAAGAATTTTGGCCCAGAAGAAAACTCCTGAGAACCTGCCTCAAACCTCCAAGTCCCACAACTGTTGCGGGACTTCCACGAAATTTCCTAGGAAGTCTAAACCCAGAAGTCTGGGGAGGGGCATATAGTTAAGTTTGCCAGTCGCAGGATCCACTCACAACTGGTATCACTTACCTCCCACCTCACCCAAACTCATGGTGTGGATGGAAGTTGCCTCGCAGCGCTCCTGCGGTAGGACACCGCCAGCACCTCTGCCGCCGCCACACGGTGCCATTCCCTATGCCGGCTCTTGAAGGCTCTGTGGCAGGAAAGGCCAGTCCCATCACTCCCAATGATGTCATGCCGCTGGATATTTAAACCCAACTGCAGTTCCTGCTCGGCGCCTCAGCCAAGCTGGAACCTGCCTAAGAAGCAGAGCATGTTGCTCCTGATTGTCCTGCATTCCTGACTGTGCCTTGCCTTGCCCAGCCTGCCTCGTCCAGTCTGCCTTGTCTAGCCTGTCTCATCCAATATTGCCGTCTCATCCCAGTCTCGTTCAGTGTCTTTCATGTGTCTTCATTCATCCTTGGCCTAACCTCCTGGTATTGATCTCTTGCATTGGACATGACACAACGTCCTGCCACCTGGACTTGACTTCTTGCATTGGACCCTGACTACACTTGTCTGCCATCTGTCCCATCCATTGGCCTGTTCCTCATTTCTCCAATCTGCTGCTTGTCCTGACCCCAGCGTGCCTCTGGACTCTTGTTCACTCCATCACCCTAAGGACCCACCTAAGTCCTGCCAGCTGCCAAAACCCAAGGGCTCAACCTGCAGGGAAGGCGGCTGGTATAGGCTAAGCTCCAGTTTGTCCCCCATCAGGGTGCATTTGCCAGCTGTTGGCATACACCTCACAGGTTCACCTACGAGGTTGCGTCAACTATGCCGCAGCAACAAGTGCTCACTTCCAAACCACTCATCACAGTGCTGTTACTTTGTGTGATTTGTCCTTTAGTCATAGCCCACAGATAATAGCTTTGAAGTTGGTAGAACTCTCCAAGGCTTGGCTGGGAGTACAGAAAAACCAGATCTACATACCAAAGCCCTGTACTAGCTCATGTGGACAAACCTTTCCTGACCTTCTCAGGCACTGGATATGTGCAGAGAAAAGTGTCTCGTTAGAATTTACTGAATGAACCTTTGTTATTTTACCTATTACTGTTTGCAAATTGAATCATCTGGAAACGTAGAACTTGCCCAATCTGTGCACAACTCTCTTCTATGAAAAAGGAGCTGACTGAGGTTAAAGCTCAATTAGCTTTAATTACAAAAAATACACCCACATTGCATTACTCAGAAAATAATTCCCCAATACCAAAGAATAACCAGGAGTCAAGAAAAAGAAATACAGTAGGCTCAGGTAGGATTACACGTGTCCCATAGTCACCCATTCGTGACAGATTTGCAGCCAACAAGTATACCCCCCCACTCAAGCAGGTCATTAAGTAAATCATTAAAAACCAGGATTACAGTGGGCTCTGGTAGAATTGGACCAGTTACTAGGAGACACACACAGTATCAAATGCAACAAGAACAAAAAGCCTTCCCTATATTAAAAACTGAAGTCCTAGAGAAAAACATTGAAGTGTTACCAGAAAAGAGAGAAAACCAATGCATGCAGAATTTCAAGATACATAACCAAAAGAAAAAGCAAATTGAGATGGATAACTCTGGCATCAGTGGCACAACTGCAAAAGGAAAGAGTGAAGTGAATAACAAATCTCAACTAAAGTCTCATAAGGAGTACAGGAAAAGCAATAACCTTAAAGAGAGTACCTGGAAAGCTATGACCACAAATGCTCATAGTTTGGGAAATAAAATACCAGATCTGCAGGCCCTAATGATAGAGGCAGAAGTGGACATTGTTGCTATCACAGAGACATGGTTCACAGAATCTCATGATTGGGATACGGCAATACCAGGCTATAACTTGTTAAGGAAGGACAGAGTGGATAGAAAAGGGGGAGGTGTGGCTCTTTATGTCAGAAACAATATCCAAGCATCTGAGCTACAAGGAAGTTGGGGCAAGGAAGAAGCACTATGGGTAGACCTAAAAACAGATGATGGAGCATCAATTTATATTGGAGTGGTTTACAGGCCCCCGAACCAAAAGGAAGAGCTGGACAGAGACCTGGTTGAAGACATCCATAAGATAGGTAAGAAGGGAGAAGTGGTGATCGTGGGTGACTTTAATATGCCAGATGTAGACTGGAAAATCCCATCTGCAGAATCTAAAATAGTAGAGCAATAGTGGATGCCATGCAAGTAGCTTTGTTCAAACAAATGGTATTAGAACCCACGAGAGAAGGAAATATACTCGACTTAGTGCTCACTAATGCAGATAATGTCTCTGATGTCGAGGTGGGCACCCACCTCAGCACCAGTGATCATCAAACAATATGGTTTAATATCACTAAAAGAATAGGGAAAAGAACCACAAAGACCCGAGTTTTACAATTCAAAAACACAGACTTTGAGGAAATGGGGAAGTACCTAGAGGAAGAACTAAATGGATGGGAGAATGAGAGAGATGTGGATCAGCAGTGGATCAATCTAAAAGGAGCAATCACCAAGGCAACTACTCTTTATGTTAGAAATGTAAAGAAAAGCAAAAGGAAAATGAAACCTATCTGGTTCTCAAACGAGGTGGCTGACAAAATTAAAGCTAAAAGAACAGCATTCAAAAAATATAAAAGATCCCAAAGGGAGGAGCACAAAGAAGAATATTTGATTCAACTGAGGGAGACGAAGAAATTAATCAAGTTGGCAAAAAGTCAAGCGGAAGAGAGGATTGCCAAGGAGATAAAAAATGGTGACAAAACATTTTTCAGATACATCAGCGAAAAGAGAAAAGTCCATAGTGGTATAGTGAAATTGAAAGGTGGAAATGATCAATGTGTGGAGAGAGACGAAGAAATGGCAGAAATATTAAATGAATACTTCAGCTCTGTATTCACTAAAGAAGACCCTGGAGAAGGACCATTTCTACACAAGAAGCTGGAGGGTAGTGGAATAGATGAAAATCATTTTACAGTAGAAAATGTATGGGAAGAGCTAAAGAATCTGAAAGTGGACAAAGCCATGGGGCCTGATGGGATTCATCCAAGGATTCTGAGGGAGCTCAGAGATGTGCTGGCGGGTCCGCTGTGTGACCTGTTCAATAGATCCCTAGAAACGGGAGTGGTGCCGAGTGATTGGAGAAGAGCGGTGGTGGTCCCGCTTCACAAGAGTGGGAACAGAGAAGAGGCTGGTAACTACAGACCGGTTAGCCTCACTTCGGTGGTGGGAAAAGTAATGGAGTCACTGTTGAAAGAGAGAATAGTGAAATATCTACAGTCCGGAGAATTGATGGACCAGAGGCAGCATGGATTCACCAGGGGAAGATCCTGTCAGACAAATCTGATTGACTTTTTCGACTGGGTAACCAAGGAATTGGATCAAGGAAGAGCGCTAGATGTCATCTACTTGGATTTCAGCAAAGCTTTTGATACGGTTCCGCACAGGAGACTGGTGAATAAAACAAAAAGCTTGGGAGTGAGTGCCGAAGTGGTGACCTGGATTGCAAACTGGTTGACGGACAGAAGACAATGCGTGATGGTAAATGGAACTTTCTCTGAAGAGAGAGCGGTTTTTAAGTGGTGTACCGCAAGGATCGGTGTTGGGACCGGTCCTGTTCAATATCTTTGTGAGCGACATTGCGGACGGGATAGAAGGTAAGGTTTGTCTTTTTGCGGACGACACTAAGATCTGCAACAGAGTGGACACGCCGGAAGGAGTGGAGAGAATGAGACGGGATTTAAGGAAGCTGGAAGAGTGGTCGAAGATATGGCAGCTGAAATTCAATGCCAAGAAGTGCAAAGTCATGCATTTGGGGAGTGGAAATCCGAATGAACTGTATTCGATGGGGGGGGGAAAGGCTGATGTGCACGGAGCAGGAGAGAGACCTTGGGGTGATAGTGTCTAATGATATGAAGTCGGCGAAACAATGCGACAAGGCGATTGCAAAAGCCAGAAGAATGCTGGGATGCATAGAGAGAGGAATATCGAGTAAGAAAAGGGAAGTGATAATCCCCTTGTACAGGTCCTTGGTGAGGCCTCACCTGGAGTACTGTGTTCAGTTCTGGAGACCGTATCTACAAAGAGACAAGGACAAGTTGGAGGCGGTACAGAGAAGGGCGACCAGGAAGGTGGAGGGTCTTCATCGGTTGACATACGAGGAGAGATTGAAGAATCTAAATATGTACACCCTGGAGGAAAGGAGGAGCAGGGGTGATATGATTCAAACTTTCAGATACTTGAAAAACTTTAACGATCCAAAGACAATGACAAACCTTTTCCAACAGAAAAAAATCAGCAGAACCAGAGGTCACGAGCTGAGGCTCCAAGGAGGAAGACTAAGAACCAATGTCAGGAAGAATTTCTTCACGGAGAGAGTGGTGGATGCCTGGAATGCCCTTCCGGAGGAAGTGGTGAAGTCCAAAACTGTGAAGCACTTCAAAGGGGCATGGGATAAATATTGTGGATCCATCAGGTCCAGAGGACGCATATAAAGAGCAGGTAGTAAAATACTGCACGGAGCGGCAGTAGCCACAGAGGCATTCACGGAGCGGGATGCCAGTGGCCAGTGGTAGGTGTCCACCTTCATGGAGCGGAAGGATGTAGGGCTGTCATCTCCCAATTAAATAAAAAACAAAAACAAAAAACAAAACAGGGATGGGATCCATCAGGTCTAGAGGACACATATAAAGAGCAGGTAGTAAAATACTGCACGGAGCGGCAGTAGCCACAGAGGCATTCACGGAGCGGGATGCCAGTGGCCAGTGGTAGGTGTCCATATAAAGAGCAGGTAGTAAAATACTGCACAGAGCGGCAGTAGCCACAGAGGCATTCACGGAGCGGGATGCCAGTGGCCAGTGGTAGGTGTCCACCTTCACGGAGCGGAAGGATGGAGGGCTGTCATCTCCCAATTAAATAAATAATAAAAAAACCCAGGGATGGGATCCATCAGTTCTAGAGGACGCATATAAAGAGCAGGTAGTAAAACACTGCATGGAGCGGCAGTAGCCACAGAGGCATTAACGGAGCGGGATGCCAGTGGCCGGTGGTAGGTGTCCACCTTCACAGAGTAGAAGGATGAAGGGCATCCATCTCCCAATTAAAAAAAGAAAAGAAAAAAAGAAAAAAAAAACAGGGATGGGTTCATGGGCTTATAGGTATTACCAATTATTAGGCTTTTCAATATTTGATGATAGTTAATGTGACTTTCAAGGCATTCTTCACTTTCGGTGCATGTCCGGCATGACTCCTTGCTTCAATGACAGGGGAAAAGAAAAACTGATACTTCACACATTTCCAGCATTGCCCTCTGCTTCATGGCAGAGAGCTATGCTGCCGCTTACCCAACTAATCAAACTTAATATTTCACTTGGAAGCAGCTCCAGCACTGCTCTCTACATTAATGGTGGGGGTGAAAAGGGAATTAGAACATAAGGTTACTAAGAGCCAAGAGAAACAGTTAAGTATGAGAACAAATGTGTGAAGCTTGCTGGGCAGACTGGATGGACCGGTTGGTCTGCTTCTGCCGTCATTTCTATGTTTCTATGTTTCTATGAATCTTTTTTTTGCTGTTTGCTGTTCCTGTTTTATGTTAATAAACTCTTTAGTTTGTTAGCTCTTTCTGTCCTGCGACTAATTAATTTTCCCAGTATTTCTTCTGCTTTATTTGGTCTGTAGGTGCCTTTCTAGGAACAGTCTGACTCTTTTGTTGCATGGGGTCTCAGGGTCCCTAGAAACTGCCAGGGCATAGCTTGAAGGTAGGGCACTTGCTCACAAGTAGAAACCTAGTTGACAGGTAGGATGTAGGGGAAAATATACTGGTGCATATGAGCCTCAAAAGTGCTTGGCAGGACCGTTTGAGTATCCACAGAGTTAATGCTAAGTGGGTGTTAGGTATAACGCTAAGGAATTACATGACATACCTAAATAAATATAACTTCAAGGAAGGTTTTGAAAATCCATTGCTTGGGGTGAGCGAATTTTCATGGCTGGGTGCATGAAGCCTCATCATCTTAGGTCCTTGCACTTCTGTTGTACTCCCACTGCGCCAAACAAGTTATTGGGGGAGGGGGAAAGAAATACATGGTGAGAGCATTTCATCACGAATGAATAAATCCTGGAGCAATTTTAAAATCTCTGATCTTGAGGCGAGGAAGAATATGATTCAGGTAGTCAAATGCCTTTAAGGTACAAATATTACATGAGGCAAGCATTTTTCAGGGTAAAGAAAATACAGAAAGAAAGGTTCATGATACGAGACTGAAAAGGGGGGTAATGTAAAAAAGCAGGTCTTCATGGAAAGTGTAACAGAAACATGGAACTGCCTCCCTATGAAGGAGGTGGATCCAAAATCAATCATGAAATTCAGTAAAGCATGGAACAAGCACAGAGGGAGCCTTAACCATGACAAAGAGAGAGCCTCATTCATTCTTAATACATGAAATTCCCAAAGCCTCTTTTGCTCTGATGTTTGTTGTCATTAGATTGTAAGCTCTACCGAGCAGGAACTGCTCTTATGTGTTTTTGTACCGCACAGCAGTGTTCAATAGCAGTAGTAATAGTAATAGGGAGACGGGGCAGACTAAATGACCTCTACTTGCCACCCTGTTCAGTATTCCTATGTTGTGGTTGTACAATGCGAGGAACAAAAGTCGACTGACTGGATACCAGCTTTATGCAATTTTTAATTGCATGTTCTTACATCTTTTAATGCACCTACACATTCTCTTTAATGAAGCAAAACAAATTCACATTATAATTCTTTGACATGAATACTTTTCAAAAATTGTTTTTAAGGAACAAATATAATTATAGATGTCCTTTTAAACTCATAAACACCTGCACAACAGCTACTATCATAGCGCAGGTTCTCAATTATGCATCTTGCAGATTCTATGTATGTCACATCATTGGAACAAAAAAGCTTTTAAACCTTTGGGAACGGCAATTTTCCAGTGATTCAATGCAAAAGTCATAAACAGTGTGTGCACGGCATTCAGAATGCACTTGAAATGGATGTGTTACATATTCCAGCCAGATAAACATTCATGATGAATAGTAGCAGTGCAGAGGGTCCTCGGTGCCATCCTGGAGTCAAGTCTTCCTGGGCTGGGGATACTGTGCAGGTAGTAGCATTCACAGGTGTATAGGGACTCTTAGTCATCTCTCAAGAGTGATACCTAGTGGCTGGATACAGGTGCAGGGCTCTGAAGGAGCTCTGATGAATGACCCCTAACACAGAACCATTGCTACAATGACCAGACTAGATACACCAGGGGTTAGATATAAAACAGGGGAAAAATCCCAGGGTTGCCAGATCAAAACACAAAGTTCCTCTTCATACAGTCAGACCAGTCCAGAAGAACGGATTATGCAAGCCAGGCAGCAGACAGCGAGAGATCAGCAGGCTCACTGATCTCACCCCTTTAGTCCTGGGGGAATTCTGCGCAGAAAATAGCAGAGGAGACCCCGGCATGCCACGAATGGAGTGCGTCCCGCGTGTGTCGCGGGACGAACTCCATTCACAGCGAAGATGAAGGCCCAGATGCGCCATTCGCAACGAAGCTGGAAGGCCCCCCCCCCCCCCCGTGTGCCGTGAAAGGCACGCCCGGGCCTTCATCTTCGCCGTGAACGAAGCGCGTCCCACGGCACATGATCCGTTTGTGGCATGCCGGTGAGAGAATGTGTGTGTGAGAGAAGGGAGGGGGTGTGCGGGAGGGGAGGGTGAGAGAGAGCTGGAGGGTGTGAGAGAGAGCATGGGAAGTAAGAGAGCGGGGGGGGAGAGATGCTTGAGTGTGGGTTTCAGAGAGGGAGCGTATATCAGGGGAGGGGGTGTTGGGAAGGATGAGAGAGCAGGAGGGTGTGATAGAGAGCATGGGAGGTAAGAGAGTGGGGGGGGATGCTTGAGTGTGGGTTTCAGAGAGGGAGCCTATATCAGGGGAGGGGTGTTGGGGGAGGATGACAGAGAGCAGGAGGGTGTGATAGAGAGCATGGGAGGTAAGAGAGCGGGGGGGGGGGGATGCTTGAGTGTGGGTTTCAGAGAGGGAGCCTATATCAGGGGAGGGGTGTTGGGGGAGGATGAGAGAGAGCAGGAGGGTGTGATAGAGAGCATGGGAGGTAAGAGAGTGGGGGGGATGCTTGAGTGTGGGTTTCAGAGAGGGAGCCTATATGAGGAGATTGTGAAGGAGTGTATGTGCGTGAGAGATTGGGAGCTGGTGTGTATGAAAAAGGGATTGTGTGTATGTGAGGGTGCTAGCCTGTGTGAAGGGATTGTGTATGTGTGAGACAGAGCCTGTGTGAAGGGGTGCGTGAGAGAGAGACAGAGGTAGCCTGTGTGAGAGAGAAGGGGGCTTTTGTGGGTGTGTATGCAAGAGAGAGGGCCCTGTATGAGGGGATGTGCGTGCAAGAGGGTGAGGGAGCCTGTATGAGGGTGTGTGTGTGTGTATTAGAGAGAGGGACCCTGTATGAGGGGATGTGTTTGTGTGTGTGCGAGAGAGTGAGGGAGCCTGTATGAGGGGGTGTGTATGTGTGTATTAGAGAGAGGGACCCTATATGAGGGGATGTGCGTGCAAGAGGGTGAGGGAGCCTGTATGAGGGTGTGTGTGTGTGTGTGTATTAGAGAGAGGGACCCTGTATGAGGGGGGGTGTGTGTGTATTAGAGAGAGGGACCCTGTATGAGGGGATGTCTGTGTGTGTGTGCGAGAGAGTGAGGGAGCGTGTATGTGTACTAGAGAGAGGGAGCATGTGTGTGAGAGAGGGAGGGACAGAGGGAGCCTGTGTGAGGGGCAATACTGAGCTTGGGGTCAAACTCTGGGACTGGCAATAGAGTGGAAGGGGTTGAGCCTAGAAGTGGAAGGGAGAGATTCTGGCAGGTGGAGGAGTTGGAACCTGAGAGGGCAAAGTGGCCAGGAGAGTAGGGAGAGCGAGTGGAAGGGACACTCTTACAGTGAATTTCTAGGGAAATTCTGCTCAAAATATTTAAAATTCTGCATCTTTAAGAAATATCTTTTTTTCTGTATTAATTAAAAATGCAATTCCTTAAAGATTGTCATGTAAATTGTGTTATTTTGACCAATATAAAGTTTGCAGAATTTGATTATTATTAATTGATTAATTCGATTAATTAATTTGATTATTGTTAATTGATTAATTTGATTGATTAATTAATCCATCCTTATGATTTGCTCAGTTCAATGTATCCTGCTGTTCTCACCGTAAAGAGTGGTGAAGACTTGCTCCAAACTAAGGTATATAAAAACCGTCAAATATATAAATAAATAAATAAATAAATAAATACTACAGAAAGCAAGAGCTTTCTGCAAGGATTTTAGCCAATATCTTTAATTCTATATTCAATAAAGATATGGGTCAAAGGCAGAGGAGATGTCTAGTAGGATCAATAAATACCTTTTTCCGCTGTCAATAACTTTGTGTAACATATCAATAGTTGAAGTTAACAAAATCTCTGTACTGAATCCAAATTGGAATGAATCCAAATGTCAAGGTAGTCAGTCTGCCTTTTTAGAAGTCTGTATGTCAAACTGGCCCCAAAACCCTAAACCACCCCCAAAACCTCACGTCTAGTTATTAGCTGGCCCTCCTATAGTGATATAAATAGTTGAATACTGTGAAGGCCTCTCCAGAGGGCTCTCTCTCTCCCTCTCCCCCCCCCACCAAAGCCCAGAAAGCAATTTGCAATCTTTAGCACAAATTGCGTTACGGCCGTTTCCGGCATATTGCACAGCTCAACACCAGGAAAAAAGGTGTAGTTATTTCCGGCATTAAAAATCGTGCGATATCATAATGCAATACTGCCCCTCATTTTCATTAATCCTACCCAAACCTCTCCCCGATCCCGCCCCTTTCAAAAATTTGCATTTGTGCCATGCGGAATCGCGATTATTGTGTGCGTTATGCGGTTAACCAATGCGTTATGCCATTAACACCAAATGAATTTCGATGAATGACCCTGTTAGTCATGGGAGATGCAATTAGTTCTTTAAGCTCTTTAAAGACTGAGACGTCACATACATATAAAGGGCAAAAAGAGCTTTTATAAGGAGATAGAGCCCCAACAATTTCAAGAGAGACAAATTCAAAAGATGATCAATGCGCATCAAGGTGTTAGTCAGGGAGACGTGCCACGGAGAAATGTTAACAAAATTTACAGAGAGTTAGACACTTTCTCTGAAAACAAACTTCCTAAAAGACTCACAGGACGGACTTTCCACTGTCATAGTATGTGCAATAAAATTCCAGATCTGTAGGCCCTAATGGTGGAGGCTGACTTGGTTTAATGAGTTTCATGATTGGGATATGGCCATCCTGGACTACAACTTTTTAAGGAAGGTCAGAGAGGACAAAAAATGGGGAGGAGTAGCTCTTTATGTAAAGAACAATATCCAAGCCAATGAACTGTAAGGGACATGGGGTAGGGAAGAAACATTATGGGCTCTTTTAAAAATAAAAGATGGTGAGAAGGAGATGCAAGATGGTGTTCAGAGAGGACGAGCTGTAAAAAGCTCTTATCATCATCATCTGGGTTTTCTCTACCTTTTCTTAAGCGATAATTAAGCGGAAGGGAAAGCTGCGGGTATATCCATCTTCACACTCGCAGTCAACACCAATGCCAGGCTGTGATTTCTGAGGTTTTCTGCCTTCTCAGACAATGTTGGGGGCTGCTCTCAGTGCCACTGGCCTTGAGGGACAAGACCTGTGACCTGAAACAGACACATAAGTCTCGTTGAGCATGACACTAGAATGCCTCCCTCTCCAGTGATTCTTGCCACGATGTCATCTTCGAGCACTTTGGAACTGGTGGGAAATGACCAGGGTGGAGGCACAGAGGCTAGGAGATGCCAAGTGAAAGATAGGAGATGCCAAGTGAAAGATCAATTGGCCTTGAAGTTAGAACTGTTAGCAAGCAGCATTTGGGAGAGAATGGTAAGTCCTTTGGGGCAGATGATGACCGGAACTCCCCTCCTTTGAGCACCCCATGCAGGCTCCCGCGGACCTCAAGTAAGATCAGAGGATCTATCCCTTTGCCACCAGCAGTTAGACCATGTAGTCTAAAGCCTTCTCAATAGCATCTGAACTGTGTTATCTTCAGTCGAGTCACCTCTTTTTACCTTAACTAGCATTATTAACAATATCTATGGTCAGACCCAATCTCAACATGAAATATTAGCAGCCCATTCAGATCAAATTGAAAAACTGAAACAATCTACAGAGAAAATGTCTTCTGTCCAGTCTTCTTTGATCCAGGACAGTAATATGATTCATCGCAGGATTGAAAATCTAAAGAACTCTATTAAAAGTTAAATCTGTGTGTTTTTAACTTTCCTGTGGTGGCCATGATTTCTCCTGCTGAGATATTTAACTCAAACTTGGTATCTCTCATGGTCTATGCCCAAGATTTGTAAAGCTTTCTGCCTGTAGTTGAAGAAGTAGCTCAAGATGTAGCTCACGAAGCATTGCAACATGCTGTAGATTAATGGTTCTCAACCTTTTTTCAGTCGGGACACGTCTGACAGATGGTTCTCACATGTGTGACACACTGAACAAATGATCGTCACGGGGCTAAATGTAAACATATACTCTGCATCCACAGGAACCCCCTCAACCCCCAACAATGAGTGCAGAGCAGAAGTAGGGCATTACCTGTACAACTCACCATCCAAAAAAGATATTCTGGTTCTGACGACATCTCAATAAAAGCAAACCAAACTCCCTCTACTACTAGGAGCAATAGCCCTTCTTATGGAAAGATAATAATGTACCACCAACGCATGTCCTATTGAGAAAACACAACAAATAAGATTGATACAAATGCCTACATGTTAGTAAAATACCTCACTTCGGTCACACACCCTTCACCAAGTACAGAAAAAACACAAATTATAAATATGGAGACAGAAACTGGAATGGAAAACCAAAAAAGCTACTCTGCATGCAGTGCAAGCCTGGAGACATGGAAAGAGAAATATAGCACCTAACAGACTCTCAGGATTTGCAATAATGCACACAAACTAATCCGCACAAAGTTACACCTGCATTATGGCATGCAATACTACAATATTAAAACAGGCCCTAAACACTAATACACCTCCTATTTGGAAAACAGAATAAGTCAAGCTGCTATAGATCCTCATAGAAATGATTGTAAAATTGTTGCGCTCCTCCCATAGCTGGCGCCACGGGAGGAGCTTACCTGAGTGGTCGAAGGCCGCAGAAGCCGGGCCTTGCCTGATTCTTGCGGCCCGGGGCCACCATCGTACTAGTACGGCAGGAGCCACGCCGGAGTTCCTTTCGCGGCAAGGAGTCGCGATTGTCTTTTCCTTCACAGCCAGTGGTCTCATGGGCATGCAGGTCGGTGGAGGATTCGAGACTTGGACTGCCTTCACCGTAAGGTCACACATTCTCCTTGTTCCATCCTGGAGAGCCCTAGGTTGTGCTCCGTTCCATCTTTAGCGCAACAGGAGTGCCAAGCCTTGAGCGTCCCGAGCTCGGGGCCGACGCAAGCTCCAACAGATTGCTGAAGCCATGTGTCCGGTGGGACTATCCTTGTCCTGGACTCCAGAAAAAATATTTTGGACTTTTCCACAACCTGCTGGAGGTGCCAGCTCTCTTGATTCCTCGACCTGCAGGAGGCGCCTGCATCCAGACTTCCAGTTCCTCCACAATTCCAGGATGGGGTTCCACGACCTGCAGGAGGCGCCTGCGCCCCACCTGATGTTTGCTGTCATAGCCTGAACCCACCATGGATTCCCCACCCGTGTGTTCCTTGCTCTTGTTGTTCCCCATTTTGTTCCTTGCTCTTGTTGTTCCCCATTTTGTTCATAAGAACATGCCATACTGGGTTAGACCAAGGGTCCATCAAGCCCAGCATCCTGTTTCCAACAGTGGCCAATCCAGGCCACAAGAACCTGGCAAGTACCCAAAAACTAAGTCTATTCCATGTTACCGTTGCTAGTAATAGTGGTGGTTATTATCTATGTCAACTTAATTAATAGCAGGTAATGGACTTCTCGTCCAAGAACTTATCCAATCATTTTTTTAAACACAGCTATACTAACTGCACTAACCATATCCTCTGGCAACAAACTCCAGAGTTTAATTGTGCATTGAGTGAAAAAGAACTTTCTCCGATTAGTTTTAAATGTGCCACATGCTAACTTCATGGAGTGCCCCCTAGTCTTTCTATTATCCGAAAGAGTAAAAAAACGATTCACATCTACCCGTTCTAGACTTCTCATGATTTTAAACACCTCTATCATATCCCCCCTTAGCCGTCTCTTCTCCAAGCTGAAAAGTCCTAACCTCTAGTCTTTCCTCATAGGGGAGCTGTTTCATTCCCTTTATCATTTTGGTAGCCCTTCTCTGTACCTTCTCCATCGCAACTATATCTTTTTTGAGATGCGGCAACCAGATGCGTTCCTTCTTCTTGTTCTCCGCTCCATAGTTGTATTCTTGTTCTCCGCTCAGTTATTGAATTCTTGCCTTCCTCTCCATTATTCTCTTTCCGCTGTTCCTTGTTCCCTCTTGCTCCGCTGTTTCCATGATTTCCTTGCTCTCCGCTGTTTCTTTTTCTGTCCCTATGCTTCGCTCTTGTCTTGTCTTGTTCCTTTGCTCCGCTGTTTTGCTTGTTCCATTTTCTATTCTGTGTTTTCTTGTTCCATGTTTTCTTGTTCCCATTGTGCGTTCCCTGGTTCTATGGTCTCTTCCACATTTTTTCTTCCATACGACCTGCAGAAAGCGCCTGCACCATCTCAGTTCCAGTTGTCCTTCCTGGACCTCTCGAGGAGGGGAGAGGACCCCCTTTGAGGGGGGGGGGGTTAGTGTTGTGCTCCTCCCATAGCTGGAGCCACGGGAGGCGCTTACCTGCGCGGTCGGAGGCCACAGAAGCCGGGACCTTGCCTGATTCTCACGGCCTGGGGCCGCCATCGTACTAGCGCTCTCTCTCCCTCTGGCTCGCGCTCACTCATTTTATTTATTTATTTATTTATTTAAGTTTTTTATATACCAACATTCAAGACGGTGGTCCCATCATGCTGGTTCACAAGAAACAAGGGTGAAACTTTACCATTTAACAAAAGTGCAGAAAAACAGTTACATATAACAAGGAAAACAATAACTTGGAATGAGAAGGGAAATGAAGATTAGATAGTAAAATATATGTATAAATAACATTGTGAGAGGTGGCTATTAACGCTAATACTAGCGGAGCTTGTTGCATGAAGGGGGATTAGATGGGGTTGGAGTTAGGAAAGGCCTGCGTGAACAGCCACGTTTTGAGTCTTATCTTGAATGTTGAGATGTTGGGTTCCATTCTAAGATCCGGGGGAATGGAGTTCCATAATGTTGGACCGGCTGTGGAGAATGCCCGATCTCTAAGCGTGATGTGTCTGGTAGTCTTGGCTGGAGGTACTTGAAGTGATCCTTTGTAAGCATCTCTTGTCGGTCTTGTGGAATGGTGTAATCGGAGGGGAATATGGAGATCGATTGGGGCTAATTGATGGATGTTTTTGAAAATGGTGAGAATGGCCTTGTAGATTATTCTGAAGTGGATGGGCAGCCAATGGAGGTCCATCAAGATAGGTGTTATGTGTTCTCTTCTCCTGGTGTTGGTGAGTATACGGGCGGAGGCATTTGTACCATTTGTAATGGTTTGGTGTGTGATGAAGGGAGACCAAGCATGATGGTGTTGCAATAGTCCAGCTTTGCGAAAATGATTGATTGTAGGATCGTTCTGAAGTCATGTGTGTGGAAGAGAGGTCGTATTCTTTTCAGCACTTGGAGCTTGTAAAAGCAGTCTCTGGTGGTTTTGTTGATGTTAGCTTTCAGGTTTAGGTGATTGTCAATTTGAACTCCTAGATCTCTCACTTGTGTAGTGCTTGGTACGGTAGGATGAGTGTATGTGATGGAGCTGTTTTCTGGAGTGATGAGTAGAAGTTCCGTTTTTGATGAATTTAGTATCAGGTTGAGACTTGTAAGAAGTTGTTTGATATTTTGGAGGCAGGATTCCCAGTGCAACATTGTTTTTGCGAGCGATTCTTCGATGGGGATCAGGACCTGAATATCGTCAGCGTAGAGAAAATGTTTGAGATTGAGGTCAGTGAGAAGTTTACATAAGGGTAACAGATAAATGTTAAACAAGGTAGGAGACAGGGATGAGCCCTGAGGGACTCCTACGGCTGCGGGGTGTAGAGAGGATTCTTTATTATGAATCTTGACCTTATAACCTCTGTTGCTGAGGAAGGTTCTGAACCATGATAGGGCAGTGCCTGAAATACCTATGGCTGATAATTGGTTGATGAGAAGGGAGTGATTGACCGTATCAAATGCAGACGAGAGGTCGAGTAGTATCAGAAGGAAGGCTTGTCCTTTGTCTAAGCCTAGGATGATGTGGTCAGTCATAGAGATGAGGAGGGCTTCCGTGCTTAAGGTTTTACGGAATCCGTATTGTGATGGAAATAGAAGGTTGTTGTCTTCAATGTGGTTTGAGAGTCGTGAGTTTACCAATTTTTCCATTATCTTGGCTATGAATGGGAGGTTAGCTATCGGTCTGAAATTGTTAGGATCGTTTGGGTCGAGATTTGGTTTTTTGAGAAGGGGTTTGAGTGAGGCAAGTTTGAGGTTGTCCGGGTAGAGTCCTTGTGTGAGGGAGCAATTTATGATGTCTGCCAGGGATTTGGAGATAGATTCTGGGATTGCTAGTAGTAGTTTGGTTGGGATGTGATCCGAGGGATGAGAGGATGGTTTCATTTTCCTAAGAATTCCTTGGATCTCAGCGGATGAAGTTGTGTCAAGTTCTTCTAACCGAGTGTAGTTGATTGAGGGTTGAGGAGTAGTTAGTGGAACAGTGGGGTTCGTGGGGAGCTGCGATAGGAGAGTATTGATTTTGTTGTTGAAGAAAAGAGCTAGTTCTTCTGCTTTTGATTGAGCTTGGTCATGTGTAATCTCTGGTTGGTTTACTTGTGTAAGGTTGGCTACATAGCTGAAGAGGGCTTTGGCATCGAAAATAAGGTCGTGTATCTTCGAGGCGTAGTAGTCCCTCTTGGATCTTAGGGTGTTTGATTTGTATTGATGCAGAGATGATTTGTAGATTGAAAGGGTGATGGTTCCTGGGTTTTTGCGCCATTTAGCCTCATTTTGTCTTAGTTGAGTTTGAGCTTTCTTAATTCTGCTGAGAACCATGGCTGTCTTTTGGAGGAATTCTGGTGTGGTTTTTTTGTAATAAGAGGGCATAGCTTGTTGGCTATAGTTTCGGTGATTGTGTTCCATGATCGAAGTGCTGCGTTCGGATCTGTAAGGTCCAGTTGGTGGAGTAGTGGAGATAGGTGATTATTAAGGTCTTCATGGGAGCAAGTTTTCCTGTATTTGAAGGAGGGCAAAGGAATGCAAGCCGGGTTGGTATCTTTTATAGAGAATGAAGTAGTTATGAGATAGTGATCTGACCACGGGACCTTTGTGCAATTAGGTGTAGAAACTGGCTTGATTGCCGTGTTAACGAAGATCAGGTCTAACGTGTGGCCGGCTTTGTGGGTAGATTTATTAACTATTTGAGTGAAGCCTAGCGCTGTGAGAGCAGTGAGGAGAGTTTCACAGTTAGGTGATGGGGTAGGGTTATCAACGTGCATGTTGAAATCCCCTAGAATGATGGCTGGCGAGTCAAAGTTGATGAGGGAAGAGGTTAATTCAACCAGTGGTGAGGCATCTGATTCCAAGAGTCCTGGGGGGGCATATACGAGAAGGATTTGTAGTTTGTCTGAGGTGAAGAAGCCGAATTCAAGTTTTGAGTTGGAGTTGGATTGCTGTAGCGAGAATCTGAGGTCCTTTTTAGTTGCTAGAAGAATGCCTCCTCCCTTTTTTTTATGACGAGGTAGCGAGAAGAAGTCGTACGCCTCTGTAGGTAGTTGATTAATTATTGCTGTGTCTGCTGGTTTTAACCATGTTTCCGTAATTGCACATATCTCCGGTTTTACATCGATGAGGTAGTCATTCAATATTTAAAGACTTTTTCGTAAGGGATTGAGCATTGAAGAGGCTTAAAGAGAAAAGGGTGAGGCCTAGAAGTTGTGTGGAAGGAGAGACTAAAATTGAAGAGAGGGATTTGAGGTTGTGTTGTTGGGCATGTCGGACAGAAATTCTTTTAGGTGGAGTATTATGTTGGAGAATTGGAATTGTGAAAAATGGGGCCATTTGTGGGGTCTATGTTGTATGAATGTTTATGGCTTGCTGGAGAGGCTGGATGAATGCTGGACGATTGTTGGTGAGGCTGGGCGATTGCTGGAGAGGCTGGACGCTTGCTGGACGTTTGCTGGAGAGGCTGGATGAGTGCTGGACGCTTGCTGGGGAGCTTGCTGGAGAGGTGGACTTTTATTCCCTATGGCTGAAACGGTTAAATCTGTGTCTTTGCTGGCTGTTGCATTTGTTGAAGATTTAGGTAGTTCCGCGAGTAAGGCACGGGGCCTCCTCGGGGCTCTACGAAGGGGCGAGACAAAGGGGCAGGCCCCTTTGTCGCGCTCCTTCGGCGCGCGATGCTTGGCGCGCGGCGCCTAGCAGGGTAGGATTTAAATCCCTGCCGGGCTCTCTCTGGTTGGCTGCCTGCTGTTTCAGGGCGGGCCTAGGCGCGTTTTTTATTTCTTTTGAGGATTTCCTTCGCCGGAAACGGCTTCGGCGATCGCGGGCTGGCGTCGGGGTCCCCCGGGTGGGGAGGCCGAACACTGACCTGACCTTCCCCCGGTGGGGCTCCGGCGCCGGTTCGCGCAGGTCTTCAGTCGCCGCGTGGAGGAGAGAGAAAGAGAGAAGGCGCCGAGCAGGGTAGGATTTAATCCCTGCCGGGCTCTCTCTGGTTGGCTGCTGCTGTTCAGGCGGGCCTAGGCGCGTTTTTTATTTCTTTTGAGGATTTCCTTCGCCGGAAACGGCTTCGGCGATCGCGGCTGGCGTCGGGGTCCCCCGGGTGGGGAGGCCGAACACTGACCTGACCTTCCCCCGGTGGGGCTCCGGCGCCGGTCTCATGACCCCCCCTCCTCCTCTTCAGCACAAATAACAGCTGCAGTAGCCTCCTCCTCCAGCAGCTGCGGCCTAAGATTGAAGAATCCCATCTGCTGTGGGCGTCTAACTTTGTTCTTTCTCCCATCGCTGATTGCTGGATGTGCTTCATTTTGGTCTGGGCCCGCACTTTATGCAGCATGGTCTTCTTCCCATGTGCCCCGCTGTACATCACTGCCTGTTCCAGGCCTTGGGGGTCGGAAAGAAGAAAGGGCCATGCCGCTGATGTTGCCAGCTTCCATTATCACTGCTGCCGTTCCTGCCTGGACAGAACAGCAGCAGTGTTAGTAGAAGAACATCTGCATCTCGCTGTGATGGAGGAGAGGAAAGGAAGCACAACCAGACTTTGTCCCAGCCCATCAAATAAAGTCCAGCTCCCTCCTGCAATCTATATTTTTAAAAACTGACCCACCCCCACCCCTCGCCTCAGTCACATATGCAGAATACAGACAGAATGAAGAGATCAGAAAGTATAAACAGAAATGTGCTGAGAAGAACTGAACTGCAACCCACAACAAGCCAGCCTCTGTATGCAGAGCAACAATGGAAAAAACAGAAACAGTACCATTCTTCATAAAACAATCAAGAATTACAAAACATCATCACCATTTCAAGATCAGGTCTGAACAGGACTATATATCTGCTTGCATATGGCTCTGCGAAACAACCTATCGTCCATCAGTCTTTGCCTATGTAGAAGGGCAGACTACACATCTTCCCCAAACTATGTCCTCGAGGGCTGCAACTCAGTCAGCTTCTCAGGATTTTCACCATGAGCATTCAATGGAGGCAGTTCATGCAAATAGATCTCAAGCATATTCATTGTGGAAATCCTGAAAACCTAACTGGGTTGCTACCCTCAAGGGCATAGTTTGAGGACCCCTAAGAACATAAGAACATAAGAAAATGCCATACTGGGTCAGACCTAGGGTCCATCAAGCCCAGCATCCTGTTTCCAACAGTGGCCAATCCAGGCCACAAGAACCTGGCAAGTACCCAAACACTAAGAAGATCCCATGCTACTGATGCAATTAATAGCAGTGGCTATTCCCTAAGTAAACTTGATTAATAGCCGTTAATGGACTTCTCCTCCAAGAACTTATCCAAACCTTTTTTGAACCCAGCTACACTAACTACACTAACCACATCCTCTAGCAACAAATTCCAGAGCTTTATTGTGTGTTGAGTGAAAAAGAACTTTCTCCGATTAGTTTTAAATGTGCCACATGCTAACTTCATGGGGTACATCAAGCTTAAAACAAATAGAGATGCAGTATGAAGCGAAATTACAATCTCAGCCACCAGGGGAAGAGTTTACTTGGGCATCCCTCCACCCCCACTCCCCACAAAGCAGAGCAACAAAAGTGAAAACCAGAGCCCTGCTCCCTCCTCCCTCAGCGGATTTCTTAAAGGCACAGGACTCCCAGAAAGAGAGCAAAGCAAACCTCTACTTTGATGGAGCTCCAGCACTGCTCTCTGCATCAGTGGCAGAGGGGAAGAAAATCAGAAACAAAACGTTTCCAATAAGGGCCAAGAGTAACAGATAGACTGCCCTGCCACAAGGGAAGGAGTGAGTCACATAGCGTAGTGACTGAGAGGGGACGGGAGGGGAGTGACTGAGGAGGGGAGGGAGTGGGAGTGAGAATGGGGGAAGGGGGGGTGAGAGGGAAGGAAAGGGGGTTTCAGTGAGAGGGGAGGGAGGCAGTGGGAGAAAGAGGGTGAATAAGACTGAGGGAAAGGAGTTTGAGTGGGGGCAGGGGAGGGAAGGGAGGTGAGTAGAGAAGGGGGATGAGTGACTAAGGTGAATGAGAGAGGGGAAGGGGGAGTGAGGGAGAAGAAATGAGGAAGTGTGCCGTTTCCGGAAACCAAACCGAAAAAAAATGTTTTAATGTAGCCCGTTGTTACGGGCTTAACTCCTTGTATTTTATAAACACAAGCTACCTCCAAATTTCTTAAAACAAACTTTTCAGACATCAGTTCCTGCATTTGTTTATGATGTGCATAGTATTATTGTGCTTGCCATATGAAAGTGTATGAAATATTTAATTTCAACTCACCTACACAGTTATCACAAAGGCTGCAATGAGAGGCACGAGGTGGGCGGAATATTTTGCAGGTGAAACAGTATTTAAGTTCACCGTCTGTCATTAATGACTACTTCTTTTGTTCTTGGGGGCGGCCGATACCCCCCTGAACTGGAACCATTGGCAATATCTAGGGGGAAAAAGATATTCTGTTAAAAACTATAAGTTTAAAGTCTTGCTTTATCACCTAGACTTGTACCACCAGGTTAGATTTATTTATCTTCATTTGTTAATCACTTTACAGATAAAAAGAAATCACCCAAAGCAATGTACATAAAAGCACATAAAACATCAATTTCACATAAACTATCAATCAACACTACAATAGTCATAAACAGAGCATCTTAGCCATAATAAAACCTACATTTAAAAAAATAAAACAATTCAGCTGTAGACTATCAATATATTTATATAAAGCTTTTCTATACCGGCATTCATGATGCAATCATGAATGCTGGTTTACGGATAAGAGGGAGTGAAGAACTTTGTTCATTTAACCAGTGCAGAAGAAGCAAAAAAAATTACAATATAACAATGAAGGAGGGAATAAATATAAACTTTACAGAGGTAGATTATTTACATTTCTCACATAAAATGGACACATTTACAAAGGAAAGATACCAGCGTAGTACAGATAATATATATTTCTATACCGGACATAACCATAACATTAGCAACTGCTTGCTTTAATCTATAAGATAAGAACAGAGTTTATTTTAGAGGAGATCATTTATTTCAATGAAGATTATATGCCAAAACATTAACAAATAAAATTTAAAAGAAAGGGGCGGGCTGGGGGGTGTGGTCTGGGCGGGAAGGGGGCGGAGCGGGGGGCGGGCCGGGACAGCACCATTCGACGCTGGCAGCCGGCCGGCGCCCGGAGATTACTTCTGCTCCAGAGGAGTAGTAAGTACGAAAATACAAAATTTGGGGATAGTTAGGGTAGGTTTAGGGGGCAGGGAGGAGAGGGGAAGAGGGAGGCAGTATAGGGTTAGGGTTAGGAAAGTTCCCTCCATAATTGGAGCGAACTGGAAGGGAACTGGGGACCGGACGATCGCGTCACCACACGTAGGTTATAAAATTCCCCTCCCCTGCGCACGCGAATGTTATAAGATCTGCTCGCGGGTCTTAAAATCGACCTCTATTTTTAGGAAACAATTTCAAATGTATTTCTATTTTTTTTCTCTCTTAATGAATCCTTTAAAGCTCCAGAAGTAATTAGATCAACAACCACTTTATTTTTTTATGTTGCTAATTTAAGATATTTAAAAACCAAGCCACATAAAACAAAGAACTTGAGAAAATCATACACCAAAGACCACAAAGCCTGAACAATTATCTCCGCAAATACATGTTCCTAGCAAATCCACAAAATAACAAAAAGGCTATCTTTAACAATAAAGAAAACATGTAAGAGCCCAGGACAGACTCCCAAGAAAAAGTATTCCATACAGCACACCTCAAAAAATAAACGTCATCAAAGTATGCACCCTCAATAGTTTTCCCACCCTATCTGTGACCCCGGGAATGCCTCTTTCAAGCACACTGCTAACTGCTTCCATGCATATTTTTATGCATGCAAACCCCATTTTCAAAAAGCCATTTACATTAATAGGTATTTTGGAAAATAACCCCCTAAGTTATCAGTTGGACATTAATAGCATATAAATACACACACAAAAAAGAGACTTTTGGATACATTAGGAGTATATGATGGACAATGTGGACAAACCCTATGATTAACAACACTATTTCACTTCTGATCCTCTGTTCATTTTATACTGCACTAGTAGGAATATCTTTAGTAGGTGTTCATTCTCCTTTTGGGTTCTTGCATACACAATTAGTGTTTCTGATCTTCACACAATCCTACAGTGGGATATTTTATTTGTATAATTTAATGTGACATTCTACATTGCCTTGGTTCAATGTCCAATACAGATCTTTTCAAAGGCGCCATCTTTGCTCCTGCCCCCACAAATCCCTCCCAATTTTAATTTTCAATCTATATAAATAAAGTTGTGGATGCCCTCTGTCCAGATATTCGGTTTCATTCAGATCAGCCCTGCTCCTAGGAGGCGAATTTGTGACTCGCTTCTGAGGGGCATGGATGTAACCCTTTGTTGACCAGATATGTTGTCCCAGGAAGTATGCTGTCTGCCAGGTGCCAAAAACTAAGACCTTACAGAGTGGATGTCAAAAATCTTGAAGCTTACTGACTACTATCTGATGCTGGGCATCCAAATCAGCATGAATGACACTGCTAGGTACCACACAGATCATATCAAAAGTGACTTCATGGCTCTGGGAGAGGGTAAAGCAGACAGAAGCATAGGTGTTATTCCCCTCCAGTCAAGGATGAAGGCCAAGACAGGGAAACTCGCATCTGGAGATTTATTTATTTATTTAATTTTATATACCGGCAACCGTTTGCACATCGTGCCGGTTTACAGATAACTTAAAACAAGGATATATATAGGCAAAGCCTTTACAAGGAACATTGTGTAACCTAGAACATAGTAACAGATCAATAAACTAAATAAATAGGGGAGGGAGGGGAGGGGGTGGTCGAGACAAAGGAGGGGGCGGGGGGGGGTGAAGACGGAAACGTGAGGAGAAAATATGTACAGGGAAACAATGAACAGGTGGTATTGTACATAGGTTGTGTGCAATATTTGAATATGCGCATGGGCAACAGTGAAAGGGGTAAGAAGATATGTACGGAGCTAATAAGGGATAAATTATTGTGTGCATGATAAGTGAGGGGTTTGTGGTTGTCTTGAGGGGATGGGTGTAGGTCCTGTGGTGGGGGTGTTAGTACTAGTACTAGATGGAGGTTGGGTTAAGGTTGTTTATAGGTGGTGTGAAGGTGATTGGGGGTATGCTTGGAGGAAGAGCCAGGTTTTGAGTTTCTTTTTGAACGTGGGGGTGGAGGTTTCGGTGCGAAGGTCAAGTGGCATGGAGTTCCACAGGGAAGGGCCTGCGAGGGAAAGGGCCCTATTGGTGGTGGAGATGAGTCTTGTGGATTTTATAGAAGGGGGAATAAGGGTTCCACGGAGGGAGGAGCGGGTAGGTCTTGTGGAGGTACGAGGGAGGAAGGGTGGGCTTAACCAGTTGTAGTGTTCATTAGTAATACTTTTGTGGATGAGGGTAAGGGTCTTGTATAGGATGCGTGAATGGATGGGCAGCCAATGGAGATTAATGAGGGTGGGGGTAATGTGGTCTTTCTTCTTGACATTAGAGAGGATGCGTGCAGTAGCGTTTGAAGGAGTTGGAGAGGTCTGAGGTGGGTGGCAGGGAGTCCAAGTAAGAGTGCGTTACAGTAATCGATTTTTGAAAAAATTAGTGATTGGAGTACTGTGCGGAAGTCATGGAGTAGAGGAGGGATTTGAGTTTTTTGAGGGTTTGGAGTTTGAAATAGCAACTGCTAAGGATAGATTTGATATATGGTTTGAAGGTTAGTTGGTTGTCAAGTATAACACCCAAGTTTCTTGTGTCGGAGATAAAGTTAGGAGTCTGAAACGTGGAGATAAATGAATGGCTGCGTAGATGGTGTCAACAAGAGTGTTTTGGCTTCCCAGACCATGGGATAATGGTTCATGGTCTCTGTTCATGTGAACAGAGATGGATTTGATCTGTTGAAGGAGGGCAGCATCTTGCAACATAGATCGGCAAACCTAGAGAGTAGGGCTTTAAACTAGGATAGTCAGAAATAGGCATGCAAAACCCTAAGGTAAAAAACAAACATAGGAATGGAAAAAAGAGCAATATCTGAAAAGCTATGCACATTCATGCTCATTGTACAGGAAATAAAGTTCTGGATCTAGAGGCAGTCATGAAAGAAGTTGATTTAGATGTAATGACTCTCACAGAAACGTGGCTAGGACATTATTATACCTGGCTTCATACTATTCAAGAAGGACTGGGTAGGTAGGAAGGAAGGGAGGTGGCACTATATATAAAAAAATATTAACACAACAAAACTGCAGGCCTTGTGATCTGGAAAGAGTGAATTGAACATCTCTTTATATTGGTGTAATATACAGACCTCCATCACAGACAGAAAAAATGAACGGAGCTTTAATGAAGGATATTCACAAACTTTCTATGAAAGGAGAGGTACTATTGCCCTGGCTATGCTGTCTTCTAAAAGAAGGGAGATCATAAGAACATGCCATACTGGGTCAGACCAAGGGTCCATCAAGCCCAGCATCCTGTTTAATAGCAGGTAATGGACTTCTCCTCCAAGAACTTATCCAATCCTTTTTTAAACACAGCTATACTAACTGCACTAACCACATCCTCTGGCAACAAATTCCAGAGTTTAATTGTGCGTTGAGTAAAAAAGAACTTTCTCCGATTAGTTTTAAATGTGCCCCACGCTAACTTCATGGAGTGCCCCCTAGTCTTTCTATTATCCAAAAGAGTAAATAACCGATTCACATCTACCCGTTCTAGACCTCTCGTGATTTTACACACCTCTATCATATCCCTCCTCATCCGTCTCTTCTCCAAGCTGAAAAGTCCTAACCTCTTTAGTCTTTCCTCATAGGGGAGCTGTTCCATTCCCCTTATCATTTTGGTTGCCCTTCTCTGTACCTTAAATAGAATCTTTTTCTGCTTGTGAACAAATTCGTTTTGAAAATGAGAGAAAATTTGAGAAATTTTAATATATATGAAAGAATGTTGGGAGGTATTTCAGAGAATGTGTGGTTGTGTAAGGAGGTGTGTGAGTATTGGTTTGGGATTTTTAGATGGGTTGGGATTTTAGATGAGCATTCCTTGGGGTAATGTTATGAAATTTTGAAAGCAAGGTCTTTTGGACATGTCTTTCTTGTGAAATTAATAAAGATTATAATATAATATATGTCACCATATGTTTTTTGTACTAGAGTAGTTCGCAGCATCACCGAAGCATTAATCTTTTATCATCAGCATCCACATAAGTCGACTTTGAGAGTAGCCTTATCTACAACAGATCACCACAGCGCAAGACAATTAATGGGGGGGGGGGGTGTGGAAAAAAAAACTATAAAGATAATTTGTGGCATTTACTTAAATAATTAAGCACAACACAATCAGCAAACCATAAATACTTAATGCAACAGCCCTCCCTCAGCCCAACAAACCAAAACCTGATATCATCTCACTGTCCATTTCCGATGAGGCACAGCTGCCTCACATTCTTATAATGCACACAAATTAATAACATTTTGCCTTGCAGAAAAAAAATTAGATTTCCATTATCGTTTTTGTCACCAAACAGCAAAATCTACCCCACTGACATCTCTTTCTTGTTTTGAACCTGACCCAAAAATGCAGAAGAGTCCCTGCCTTGAAGCAAAGGCAATCAGTTCATAACCAAGGAAGGCTCGGCGTAACAGTGAAAAGAAATGGACCAAAAGGTCCTTATCTGCTGCTATCTTCCATGTGTCTATAAGTTTGAGCGAAATGATGAGCTTCCCCTCCCTATAGCCAAGTCACTTAAAAGGTGAATTTTAAGACAGTTCCATGCAGAAAAATGAGAACATGCGTGTACAAATAGTACATATTCGTGCAACTGCTGTTTTATAAACCTCAAACACACATGAGCAAGTAATGGTGCGCAAATAAATGTGCCCACATAAAAAAAGAGGCGGGCCAGGAGTTTTCCGGGGCGCAGCCAACATTTACACAAAGTGCGATTTTAAAACCTGCAAATGTGAAGCGTGTACAGCTGTTAACAGAATAGAATTACAGGCAAATACTGACTGGGTGAGGGGTCTGGGTAAACTGGGGGAGTGCAGGCTGAAGGACCAGAGAGACTGGGCAAACTAGTGGACTAATTGGTTTAACTGGTAATTTCCTTCATCTGTGCATGTTATAAAACTTGAGAATTTACATGCATAAAGTTCAACAAATGCTAAGGAAAACACACAAGTTACATTTCCTCATGTAAATGATTACAATTAGGAGCACAAATATGCACGCATAGGGGTAGATTTTTAAAAAGCATTTACTCGAGCAAAACTGGTTTTTGCTCGAGTAAATACACTTTACTCAAGTAAGTGGGCTTTTCAAAATTGCTACAATATATGCCATTGAATTGTCCATAGGATTTACTCAAGTAAGTGCACTTTACTCGAGTAAATAGCTTTTGAAAATTGATACGATAGTATGCCACATTTACATGCGTAACTCCTTTGAAATGACCCCCATAGTAAATGTCTGCCACTTACCCGGATAATATGTTTCTTATTCGGGTAAGTGGCAGCTATCTGAATAAGTCTTAAAAAGTGCCACATAGATGGATAAGTAAGATACCTGGTAAGTCTATATTACTTATCTGCCTATGTAGGGCTTTTCTTATACTTATCTGGCTATCTTACTTAGCAGGATAAGTTGCCATAGTGCATGCTGCATATTTTTGGATATGGGTAGATTTATGTGTATTTTATATAGTGTCTGCACATTTGCACGCATGATATGTAATTACATGCGCATGTTTATTCGTTATAGCTGCATATTGTTTGATAAGGGTAGATTTATGTGTATTTTATATAGTGTCTGCGCATTTGCACGCATGATATGTAATACATGTGCATGCTTATTCATATAGCTGCATATTTTGGATATGGGTATATTTATGTGTATTTTATATAGTGTCTGCACATTTGCACGCATGATATGTAATACATGTGCATGCGCATGTTTATTCATATAGCTGCATATTTTTTTGATATGGGTAGATTTATGTGTATTTTATATAGTGTCTGCGCATTTGCACGCATGATATTTAATACATGTGCATGTTTATTCGTATAGCTGCATATTGTTTGATATGGGTAGATTTATGTGTATTTTATATAGTGTCTGCGCATTTGCACGCATGATATGTAATACATGTGCATGCGCATGTTTATTCATATAGCTGCATATTTTTTGATATGGGTAGATTTATGTGTATTTTATATAGTGTCTGCACATTTGCACGCATGATATGTAATACATGTGCATGCGCATGGTTATTCATATAGCTGCATATTGTTTGATATGGGTAGATTTATGTGTATTTTATATAGTGTCTGCGCATTTGCACGCATGATATGTAATACATGTGCATGCGCATGGTTATTCATATAGCTGCATATTGTTTGATATGGGTAGATTTATGTGTATTTTATATAGTGTCTGCGCATTTGCACGCATGATATGTAATACATGTGCATGCACATTTTTATTCATATAGCTGCATATTTTTTGATATGGGTAGATTTATGTGTATTTTATAGTGTCTGCACATTTGCCCGCATGATATGTAATACATGCACATGTTTATTCGTATAGCTGCATATTGTTTGATATGGGTAGATTTATGTGTATTTTATATAGTGTCTGCGCATTTGCACGCATGATATGTAATACATGCGCATGTTTATTCATATAGCTGCATATTTTTGGATATGGGTAGATTTATGTGTATTTTATATAGTGTCTGCACATTTGCACGCATGATATGTAATACATGTGCATGTTTATTCATATAGCTGCATATTTTTTGATATGGGTAGATTTATGTGTATTTTATAGTGTCTGCACATTTGCCCGCATGATATGTAATACATGCACATGTTTATTCGTATAGCTGCATATTGTTTGATATGGGTAGATTTATGTGTATTTTATATAGTGTCTGCACATTTGCACGCATGATATGTAATACATGCGCATGTTTATTCATATAGCTGCATATTTTTGGATATGGGTAGATTTATGTGTATTTTATATAGTGTCTGCACATTTGCACGCAAGATATGTAATACATGTGCATGCTTATTCATATAGCTGCATATTTTTGGATATGGGTAGATTTATGTGTATTTTATATAGTGTCTGCGCATTTGCACGTATGATATGTAATACATGTGCATGCTTATTCATATAGCTGCATATTTTTGGATATGGGTATATTTATGTGTATTTTATATAGTGTCTGCACATTTGCACGCATGATATGTAATACATGTGCATGCGCATGTTTATTCATATAGCTGCATATTTTTTGGTATGGGTAGATTTATGTGTATTTTATATAGTGTCTGCGCATTTGCACGCATGATATGTAATACATGTGCATGCGCGTGTTTATTCATATAGCTGCATATTTTTGGATATGGGTAGATTTATGTGTATTTTATAGTGTCTGCACATTTGCCCGCATGATATGTAATACATGCGCATGTTTATTCATATAGCTGCATATATTGGCGCACTCGCGCATGTTTAAAGTTATCCTCCCTGTCATTTCTTTCACTCCTTTGTTACCAAGAATTAGTAGAAACCTACTTTTAATAATTATTTTAGAATATATATATATATATAGCTACCAGAAAAAGTTTAAAATGTTTCTGCTTTGAAACCATGCCTCTTTTGCATTATAAAATGTGCGCCCATATCATGAACAGCAGGAATGAGAAGAGAGGTCTATGGATACCATAAAGAGAAGGAAAGACCATACCCCAGATGCTAGTGATAATAAATTAGAAAACGAAAAATGTTTTGAATTTCAAGTTCAAACATGAATGAAAGAGATGAAACACAGAAACTAGTAAAGGTTTAGGGTAAGTGTCCAAGAGTCACTGCTGCTTTAAGGCAGACGTGGCCAGCAGCGCTAGCCTCTTTTGAATGTAGACATTTTAAGATCAGGGCTCTTTAGCCCTGTAAAAGGAGAGAATTCATTATTTTAGGGGAAGGGAGAGAGACATAAACGGGTGAGTAGACACATAGACAGACCTTCGGTGTTACCTATTTGTCTTTCCAAGTCTGCCGCTTCATCTGGAGTGGCACGGGGAAGGACTCCAGGGTCGGTGAAACTAGTCCGCAGCAAGGTGCCCATCACAAAAAAGAACAGAATCCCACCCACTACAGGAATAGCAGGTGTAATCTTCACTGCCAATATGGACAACTGCAAGGGAAAAATGGGAAATGAAATGGTTAACTGTCCCCATCTATGAATTAAAGATCTGTGCAGAGCCTTCTCTACTCTCTCATACCCCCTCTCTACTTCTGGGAGCCATCTTTTCCTATGCAATTAGCACTAATAGGTTGTATCTTCTTCTCCAATGATTGCCATGATGGATAAGCCCTAGCATCCTCTCTCCATCAGCGGAAGGACTCAATACATCCTAATGGGACGACTATTCCAGGTTACCCACGCCCAGAAAGAAGTAAGAGGCAGCAACACCCAAGTCTACATATAACAACAGAAAAAGACCAAACTGCTCCATCTAGTCTGCCCAGCAAGCTTCCCAAAGTATTACTGCTGCTCCGTGCAGGTCACCCCCATGTTTCTGTTAATGGCAGTAACTGCCGCTCAGTGCAGGTCACCCCCATGTTTCTGTTAAGGGTAGTAACTGCCGCTCCGTGCAGGTCACCCCCATGTTTCTGTTAATGGCAGTAACTGCCGCTCAGTGCAGGTCACCCCCATGTTTCTGTTAAGGGCGGTAACTGCCGCTCCGTGCAGGTCACCCTCATGTTTCTGTTAAGGGCGGTAACTGCCACTCGTGCAGGTCACCCCCATGTTTCTCTTAAGGGCGGTAACTGCCGCTCCGTGCAGGTCACCCCCATGTTTCTGTTAAGGGGCGGTAACTGCCGCTCCGTGCAGGTCACCCCCATGTTTCTGTTAATGGCAGTAACTGCCGCTCAGTGCAGGTCACCCCCATGTTTCTGTTACAGGTAGTAACTGCCGCTCCGTGCAGGTCACCCCCATGTTTCTGTTAATGGCAGTAACTGCCGCTCAGTGCAGGTCACCCCCATGTTTCTGTTAAGGGCGGTAACTGCCGCTCCGTGCAGGTCACCCTCATGTTTCTGTTAAGGGAAGTAACTGCCGCTTCCTGCAGGTTACCCCCATGTTTCTGATAAGGGCAGTAACTGCCGCTCCGTGCAGGTCACCCCCATGTTTCTGTTAATGGCAGTAACTGCCGCTCAGTGCAGGTCACCCCCATGTTTCTGTTAAGGGTAGTAACTGCCGCTCCGTGCAGGTCACCCCCGTGTTTCTGTTAATGGCAGTAACTGCCGCTCAGTGCAGGTCA
Organism: Rhinatrema bivittatum; assembly: GCF_901001135.1. Taxonomy (NCBI): domain Eukaryota; kingdom Metazoa; phylum Chordata; class Amphibia; order Gymnophiona; family Rhinatrematidae; genus Rhinatrema; species Rhinatrema bivittatum. The sequence goes on along the minus strand of NC_042617.1, from coordinate 594,001,205 downwards.
CCCCCATGTTTCTGTTAAGGGCGGTAACTGCCGCTCCGTGCAGGTCACCCTCATGTTTCTGTTAAGGGCGGTAACTGCCGCTCCGTGCAGGTCACCCCCATGTTTCTCTTAAGGGCGGTAACTGCCGCTCCGTGCAGGTCACCCCCATGTTTCTGTTAAGGGCGGTAACTGCCGCTCCGTGCAGGTCACCCCCATGTTTCTGTTAAGGGCGGTAACTGCCGCTCCGTGCAGGTCACCCCCATGTTTCTGTTAAGGGTAGTAACTGCCGCTCCGTGCAGGTTACCCCCATATTTCTATTAATGGTAGTAACTGCCACTCTGCAGGTTACCCCCATGCCTTCTGTTAAGGGTAGTAACTGCCGCTCCGTGCAGGTTACCCCCATGCCTTCTTTTAAGGGTAGTAACTGCTGCTCCATGCAGGTTACCCCCATGTTTCTGTTAAGAGTAGTAACTGCCGCTCTGTGAAGGTTACCCCCATGTTTCTGTTAAGGGCAGTAACTGCCGCTCCGTGCAGGTTACCCCCCCATGTTTCTATTAATGGTAGTAACTGCTGCTCCGTGCAGGTCACCCCCATGTTTCTGTTAAGGGTAGTAACTGCCGCTCCGTGCAGGTTACCCCCATGTTTCTATTAATGGTAGTAACTGCCACTCCCGTGCAGGTTACCCCCATGTTTCTGTTAAGGGAAGTAACTGCCGCTCCGTACAGGTTACCCCCATGTTTCTGTTAAGGGCAGTAACTGCCGCTCCGTGCAGGTTACCCCCATGTTTCTGTTAAGGGAAGTAACTGCCGCTCCGTACAGGTTACCCCTATGTTTCTGTTAAGGGTAGTAACTGCCGCTCCGTACAGGTTACCCCCATGTTTCTGTTAAGGGAAGTAACTGCCGCTCCGTACAGGTTACCCCTATGTTTCTGTTAAGGGTAGTAACTGCCGCTCCGTACAGGTTACCCCCATGTTTCTGTTAAGGGCAGTAACTGCCGCTGGGCTTGTCCTCCACAACTTGTCCAAACCTTGTTTTAATCCCAGCTCTATTTCTAGCTTTAAAAATTCCACTGGCAGCAAACTCCACAGTTTACTCAAATGCTGACAGAAATAACCACTTTATTAAATCTGTATTAAATCTGCTACCAGCACAGATAAGAACATAAGAACATGCCATGCTGGGTCAGACCAAGGGTCCATCAAGCCCAGCATCCTGTTTCCAACAGAGGCCAAACCAGGCCACAAGAACCTGGCAATTACCCAAACACTAAGAAGATCCCATGCTACTGATGCAATTAATAGCAGTGGCTATTCCCTAAGTAAACTTGATTAATAGCCATTAATGGACTTCTCCTCCAAGAACTTATCCAAACCTTTTTTAAACCCAGCTACACTAACTGCACTAACCACATCCTCTGGCAACAAATTCCAGAGCTTTATTATGAGTTGAGTTGATAGATACAAAGGCACTATGATAATCTCAGTTTTATTCTCTATTGCCTTTCAATCAGTCCTAACATTCTGTTTCATTTTTGACTATTAATCAAGTTTACTTAGGGAATAGCCACTGCTATTAATTGCATCAGTAGCATGGGATCTTCTTAGTGTTTGGGTACTTGCCAGGTTCTTATGGCCTGGATTGGCCACTGTTGGAAACAGGATGCTGGGCTTGATGGACCCTTGGTCTGACCCAGCATGGCAATTTCTTATGTACAAATCTTCATGTTATCTGTAGAAAGGTATACCATCCTGCCAATCCCCTCATATCATCACTTTTAACTGGTTAATTTAGCACCACTGAATATACCCGCTTATCCTAAAGTTAGCTGGAAAATCCTAACTGGCTAATTTAGCCTGTACATTCAGCAGTGTGGGCGCACCGCTGAATATACCCCGTTATCCTAAAGTTAGCGGGATAATCCTAACTGGCTAATTTAGCCTGTACATTCAGCAGTGTGGGTGCACCGCTGAATATACCCCGTTATCCTAAAGTTAGCGGGATAATCCTAACTGGCTAATTTAGCCTGTACATTCAGCAGTGTGGGCGCACCACTGAATATACCCGCTTATCCTAAATTAGCCAGATAACCCTAACTGGCTAATTTAGCCTGTACATCAGCAGTGTGGGTGCACCACTGAATATACCCGCTTATCCTAAAGTTAGCCGGATAACCCTAACTGGCTAATTTAGCCTGTACATTCAGCAGTGTGGGCGCACCGCTGAATATACCCCGTTATCCTAAGTTAGCCGGATAACCCTAACTGGCTAATTTAGCCTGTACATTCAGCAGTGTGGGCGCACCGCTGAATATACCCCGTTATCCTAAAGTTAGCCGGATAACCCTAACTGGCTAATTTAGCCTGTACATTCAGCAGTGTGGGCGCACCACTGAATATACCCCGTTATCCTAAAGTTAGCCGGATAACCCTAACTGGCTAATTTAGCCTGTACATTCAGCCAGTGTGGGCGCACCGCCTGAATATACCCCATTATCCTAAAGTTAGCCAGATAACCCTAACTGGCTAATTTAGCCTGTACATTCAGCAGTGTGGGCGCACCGCTGAATATACCCCGTTATCCTAAAGTTAGCCGGATAACCCTAACTGGCTAATTTAGCCTGTACATTCAGCAGTGTGGGCGCACCGCTGAATATACCCCGTTATCCTAAAGTTAGCCGGATAACCCTAACTGGCTAATTTAGCCTGTACATTCAGCAGTGTGGGCGCACCGCTGAATATACCCCGTTATCCTAAAGTTAGCCGGATAACCCTAACTGGCTAATTTAGCCTGTACATTCAGCAGTGTGGGCGCACCGCTGAATATACCCGCTTATCCTAAAGTTAGCCGGATAACCCTAACTGGCTAATTTAGCCTGTACATTCAGCAGTGTGGGCGCACCGCTGAATATACCCGCTTATCCTAAAGTTAGCGGGATAACCCTAACTGGCTAATTTAGCCTGTACATTCAGCAGGGTGGGTGCACCGCTGAATATACCCGCTTATCCTAAAGTTAGCCGGATAACCCTAACTGGCTAATTTAGCCTGTACATTCAGCAGTGTAGGAGCACCGCTGAATATACCCCGTTATCCTAAAGTTAGCCGGATAACCCTAACTGGCTAATTTAGCCTGTACATTCAGCAGTGTGGGTGCACCGCTGAATATACCCCGTTATCCTAAAGTTAGCGGGGATAACCCTAACTGGCTAATTTAGCCTGTACATTCAGCAGTGTGGGCGCACCGCTGAATATACCCCGTTATCCTAAAGTTAGCCGGATAACCCTAACTGGCTAATTTAGCCTGTACATTCAGCAGTGTGGGCGCACCGCTGAATATACCCGCTTATCCTAAAGTTAGCCGGATAACCCTAACTGGCTAATTTAGCCTGTACATTCAGCAGTGTGGGCGCACCGATGAATATACCCGCTTATCCTAAAGTTAGCCGGATAACCCTAACTGGCTAATTTAGCCTGTACATTCAGCAGTGTAGGAGCACCGCTGAATATACCCCGTTATCCTAAAGTTAGCCGGATAAGTCCATCTAGCTAACTTTAGGACAGGTGTACAGGAGAACTAGACTTGGCCAGATAAGTTATCCAGCTAACTCAGTTCCTCCCAATTCCATCTTGGCCCTGCCGGCTGTTTAGCTGGATAAGTAGTTATACAGTGGTCCTGGGCACATGTTCAGCCACTGACACGTAGCCTGATAAGACAAAACTTATCCAGCTGTCAGTTTATTAATAAACTTCCTGTGTGGAATAATCTAAGCAAACTATATCTAGTACTTTCACCCCATTCTGGAAAAGCGTGATGAACAAATAAATGATGATGGTGATGAAGAAATCAGAGTAACCCTCCAAAAGATCATCTGGAAAAGCTGTCAGATTAAAAACATCAAGAGCACAGGAAAAAAGGAACTCCAAAGAAATCTGATCCTATAACAATAAAAAAGAAAAACAATTCCCTTCACTTATTCATTGCTTATTTCCATTAAATACGGATGACCTTTCAATTAAGAGCAAAAAGATTTAAGAGATATTTAGACTACAGTGGGTGGAGTGTAGCATTGAAAGATAATGTTCACTCCTCAGACTGTCTTCCATTCTTGTTTGTACAAAAAATGTTATCATGGCTATACTCCTAGTCTAATTTTAAACTATAACCAATTTTCTTAGAATCTAACATGAAACTCAAATGTTAGTCTTCAGGGAGGGAAAATGAGGCTGTTTGCTGAAGTTTGGGTATTTTGACACATTTATAGTCAAATAAATAGTTGGCTTTGATTGTTTTTATATCTTTCAAATTGCATATAAAAAATGTAAAAATGACTCAAAAACACATGACTCACACAATACAAGCCTGAGTCTATTAAGCAGACAGAAATACGCAGAGCATCTGAGAGCTGAAAAGAGATTTCATCTATAAGTGACAATACAATAGCACAGATACAAATTCTGTACACAGGACAGAACCACTACCCTTTAATTGGTCCAATTCCATGTCTGAACCTAATGGGAGCTCGCTAGGCAGATGTTTTTAGATCTCCATGTGCTTCAGCTATGTAATCATCAAAAAACCAAGGAAAAAGATAAAAAAATTTTTATCACAAAATTGTGCTCAAAAAATTTTTATGGAATAAGACCGACTGTATCAGCAAGCCTGACGACACCCCTTGAATAATTATTCAAGGGGTGTCGTCAGGCTTGCTGATACAGTCGGTCTTATTCCATAAAAATTTTTTGAGCACAATTTTGTGATAAAAATTTTTTTATCTTTTTCCTTGGTTTTTTGATGATTAATTGAATGGAAAATTATTAGCTCTTTTGTATATATTTCTTCAGCTATGTAAGCCATGTCAGCTTGCATGTTTGAATGCCTCAGAGTCATGCTTGTTCGCTCGCTGCTGAACTGTCTACCTATCTCTCATATCTCTTTTAGAAGTCTACTCACTGCCTTCTTCCCATAATATCATATAATACCACCGACCACAACTGCATCCAATGTCCAACTAACTTCCAGACCACCTGTCACTGAAATACTGATAGATTGGGTGGCGTAATATTGCACAACCTTGTGCCATAACCTCTACATTTTGTAAATACCCAAAATCTTTGCTCCAGGAATTTAGGGTTTCTCTTTTATATTTTCTTTTAGCAATTTAGACCAACAACCTGCTACAAATTCCAGTTGTCATTCAACCCTCCAATCAACAAAACCTATAGATGTAGGAATTACCTCTTTCTAAAACGTCTGTCAAACTTAAGCCCTCTGGATTATTTGGTACCTGTAGATCTCTCATCCCCGCTTCTTCTTGCGCCAGGACGAGGACCTCAGATTTGTTGCAACTGTGTGCGCAATATTCAAATTTATTTATTTTATTTATGGGTTTTATATACCGACATTCATCAAAGATATCACATCGGTTTACAGTAAAACAGTAACTTACGCAAAGGATGCGTAAAAATTTAAACTTTTAGTCAAGTTACTTGGTTAGCTTATCTGGTTATCTTAAATGGGATATTCAGCAGCAAGCCTATGCTGCTGGATACCCATGTATAAGTCCTACTTAGCCAGATAAGTTATATCCAGCTAAGTCAGACCTACTCTATAGCAGGAGTAACTTATCTAATTAACTTAACCAGATAAGTCTAAATATAGGCACTTATCCAGTTAAGTTAACTGCATAAGAACATAAGAAATTGCCATGCTGGGTCAGAGCAAGGGTCCATCAAGCCCAGCATCCTGTTTCCAATTCATCCATTCCCAGTCCATTGAATATCCAGCTATCTATTTAGCTGGATAAGTGACATCTGTCTGAACAAAACCGGATATTCAGCAGCTACCACATAGCAGGATAAGTCCTACTTATCTAGCTTTTCAGTATTAGCTTCTGTGATTTTTCTGCCATGGCACTTTCCGGTACATAGTGGGTACACCCTATATCCCATCAATCCTATTCTCTGCATTTTGATAGTCATAATTCGTCGTACGTGATATTTTATATGGTGCGCATATAGACTAATTTACGTAGGGAGAACAAAGTGCCCTGTAAATATACATTTATTAGAACAGTTTAGCTGTTAATGGACATCCATAGTGTTTGCTCTCATGATCCAATATTGCCTTACACAGCGACATTCTTTTGAATCTTTGCATTGGTCTATTTGGATTACATTCCTGAGTATTGTACAATGTGATAAACTCTCAATCATAGGGAACAATATAGACATTCACCCTTTGCGCTGTAGAGCCGGCAGTTGTGAATACTTCTGTACTGTGATTTGACATAATTTTTACATTGTTACTGGATTCAGTTTCAACTTTCAATTTTCTTTAAACGTTTTAGAGATTTCATGTGACTTCTGGGGAATCAGTCTTCTTCTGGTATATAATGCTACCTCTTCTTTTCAGCCAGAAGTTTTTTTACTGCTGCATTGGCGTTTTCCGGAAGTAGAGATCTGGAAACATGGTCCATGTAAGTGGGTTTACATGCCATTCATCTCCGCAAACATCTGATGAATTTTCATAAGGATTGTTTTTGTAGCATGTTTTTTATTTAGTATTTTGTCACTGTGATTAATTACGAGGACCTCAGAGGTTTAACAGTATTTTATGAGCTGCAGTCCATCTCCTGTTATGACAGCAATTTCCCAAACATCTCTAAACAAGCTGAACTGATCTTTATTATTCCTCAGCAGTATTTCATTTCACGTGAAAGGAATGGCTATTTTGGTACATTTTTGGTTTAATAAATATGCTATAAGCCTCTTATGAATTTGGATACTACAGAGGAGTGGAGATAGGCTTACCTTGATTTGAGAATGGAAAGCGATTATGGCACTAAGGTATCCTCTCACTGATGAAGCAGAAAGAGAGTAAATAGCTCAACAAGTCTTTGGGTTTGCAGGCACACGGATCCAAGAGGCTGTGATGACACCGTGCGGAAAACAGATCCTATTTAAAACCGTATGTGTTACCATTCTGCTTGTGGCAGCCTCTCACCTTCTTCTCTCCAGCTTTCCTGCTCCCCGACGCCGTCCGCCGTGCCTCCATGTGGCCTGGTGGCTGCCACCGTCACCCATCCACTATGCGGCATAGACGCTGATGTTGCTTCTCCATCCTGTGGCCAGGAGGCCACAGACGCCTTTCCCATGCGGCCCAGAGGCCGCCCTGAAGCCTTCTTCCTCGTGGCATGGAGCCGCTCTCACCAGGACTCTCCCGTGGCAGGGAGAGCCGCAAACCAGATTCTTGCGGCCGGTAGAGTGCCCAGAGCTCCTCCTTGCGGCCAGGAGGCTGCTAACACCGTCTCCATGCAGCCGGAGGCCACCGTGGTTTCTTTAGTGGCTGGCCACCCCATACGCCTCGAGCCTGCTTCTCAGCATGGCTGCTGTCCCTGGTCCTGCCTCCTTAAGCACGGGGCCGCACCTCTTCCTGGATTTAAAGGGCCAGTCCTCCTGGCTCCTCCTCATGATGTCATCATGGGTGTTCCTCTTCAGCCTTACAAAAGGGCCCAGCCTCCAGTCCTTCTTTGCCTTCACAAGGATTCATTCATGGAGCTGGACTGCTCCTGGATCCTCCGTGCCAGTCTTCGGTCCAGGAGTCTCTGATGTCGTCGTCCTCCGCTTCTTCAAGGCACTCTGTTCCTCTTGGGAATTCCCTTGTCTTCCTTTGTGATTCCTGATCCTTCATCTGCATTTCATTCCATGTTTTGGTCTCTCGCCGGATCCTAAATCCTTGTCTTCAGATGTCTTCATCGTCCAACCCTCCTGAAGTCCTCGCCTTCTGATGTCCTGTCTTTCCTGAAGTCTTTCATCCAGTTGTTCTGCTTCTCAGAGCCTTCTCGATGCTCTTGGTTGAGTGACCTGGGGTCCAAAGTCCAGATGTCTTTGATGTCTCGTTCTCCAGTTCTCGACACCTCCATGTTGCTTTTGACTGAGTGCCCTGGGAGATGAAGTCCAGATGTCCTGACGTTCCAGTGTGTTAAGTTGTCTTGTCTTCAGTTCTTTCGCTGTCAAGCATTCAGACCCTTTTTATTGCTCTTTCATCAAAGAAGCCTTCAGACTCTTTGGCTCCCTCTTCAGGGTAGCCTTCTTCTCGGATGTCCTGGTTCTGGACCTACCTCCTAGTGGGCATCCTCTCTTCAGCTTCAGTCTTGACCCTCTGATTCATCTTCCACGCTGGGTCTGAAGCCTCCGCTTCTTCAGGTTGGCCTGCGCTGATCACGCCGGGTCACAAAGCCTTAGTCCAGGATGGGTTGCTGCTTCGAGTCTTGGCCGGATTCCTTCATACTGAGTTTTAACTCTTCTGTCGTCTATCCACTCATCAAGTGTCTTCATCAGTGTCCCTGATGTTCTTCTTTTCAGCCTTGCCTCAACCTTATCAAGTATCGTCTGATCATGTCTTTAAGAGTCCTCATCTGATTGTGTCTTTAGTCTTCATGTTCCAGTTCCATCGTCTGCCCTTGACCTCGTCCATCCTGATGCATTTGCCATTCCCATACGGCAGGTACGACGGCTTCCGCTTCCGCCGCCACCACCCGCCGCCATGTTTTTTTTTTTCTCACGCTGCCTAAGACCGACGTGCTCGCCCGCACATGCGCAGTAGAGCTGCTCTCTACTGCGCATTTGCGGCACGTCGGTCAACCTTCATTTATTAGGTTGATATGATTATTGTTATAGGACCTTGACACCCGTATATTTTTTTTAACAAACAGGTTTTCAAATAACATTTTTGCCAAGCACTATTACAGGGACGACCAATACCAGTCCTGAAGAGCTTCAAACAGGCCATGCTTTCAGGATATCTACAATTAATAGATCTGCATGCACCTACTTCATTGTATGTAAATATATCTCATGCATATCTGAATACTAGACCTGTATGTGGTTTTTGAGAACTGGAAATTGCTATCCCTACAATAACTGCATATTATTTTAAGAGAGACTCGCCTATAGACACGGAGAGTCAACAGCGAGATCTTGCTCTCATATCTCAGAGCTTCTCTGACTTATAGTTGAAAACTCTAACCCTTAGTCTTCACTTCTTGTCCCTTGACAGAGACAGGGTCAATATTCAGCAGCATTTATTTATTTATTTATTTATTTATTTATTTTTAATTTTTATAGACCGAAGTTCTTAGATAATTCACAAGTCATCCAGCTAAACCTTGACTTTCAATATTTCCCCCACTTATCCAGCTAAAGTTTCGCCGGATGTAGGGGTGTTGTGTGGCAGCGTTAAATTAGCAAGCTATCAGGGTCATTTTTCAAACTGTGTTAGGGCATTATTGCAGGCGTTAGGGCCCCAATGCCTGTGATACGCCATAATACACGTGTTATTTTTAGCATCTTGCGATGCAAATGCTAATTTGAAAATGTATTCAAAGGGGAGGGAGTTTGGGCAGGGTTTATGAAAATACGGGGTGTTTAAACGTTGCGTGCGATAGCATAATGCATGCTATCGCATGTTTTAATGCTGGAAACGACAGGACACTTTTCCTGGCGTTAAGCTGTGCGATATGCCCGAAACAGGATTTGGGATAATATTGCGAATCCCTTTTCGGGCAGGAGAGGGGAGAGCGAGTGGAGAGAGAGAGAGCTTCTGGGCTGGCACACATATTAGGCAACTATTTATACCACTGTACACTAGTAACTCGACTCAATTTATACACTGTAAACTAGTAACTCAAGGTGAGGTTTTGGTGGTGGGCTAGTTTGGAGGCCAGTTTTTACATGCACAGGACACATCAGTGATGTGATTTGGAATGAGGAAAGGAACACAAGATGAGATTTCTACAATAAACTCTCTCACCCTAGCTTGATAGCACCTAGGAAGAGAGTGCATCAAGCTAGGGCGAGAGTACATTGGGTACTGTGCTGTTTGTACCTCTGACTGTGCATGTAAAACTGGCCCCTAAACCCTAGACCACCACAAATACCTCACCTTGAGTTACTAGTTGACCCTCCCACAGTGGTATAATAGTTTTCATTCTCTCTCTCTTTCTCTCTCCAGCTTACTCTAGTCTTGCCAGAGAATAATCCTAAAGATAGCTGGTTAGCTTTAAGTTAACCAGCTATATTCAATAGTGAAGCTACACCATTGAATATCCCTCCAAAGTTAGCTAGATAAATTAATCTGGCAAATTTTGCAATCTGGCCAGTCTTTGAATATTAACCCCATGGTATCCTAAAGTCAGTGTCCACCTCTGGATTTATAACTATGACATTGTTTTAACTACCTCAGGTAAACTTAACAATCATTGTTAACATAGGCAGCAATAACCTACTTCAGTATCCACTCCCATCCAGCCCCATGCTCTCTTCTTTTCTCCCTCCTTACTAATGATCAAGACATATTGCACAAGAGTTCTGACAAGCATTTAGTGGAATTAAACTTATTCAAAGTACAACAATCTATTAAAAAGTAGATACTCAAGCCATGTACATTTTCTACTACATTCCCATTCTAGCAATCGACTGCCTGCCATGGGACCAGCTCAGCAATCTCCATTCTCCTTGGCCATGCCTGCTTAGGACTAGTTACGTTGCCTGCTCTGTTCCACCATTCAAGCCTCTGCCATGTTACCAGCTAAACTGCCCTATTCCAGCATAGCTGAGCCCAGTAATGCTCAGCTGGCCATCTGGTGCTCTCTGCTTCAACGGCAGGGGGAAATGTGGAAAAGAGGATTACATTCAGACAACATCCTTACACCCCATCCCCCCCGCGCTAATCTCAGGGCGAGCCTACCTCTAAAGCTTCCAGGTACCAAACTGCATCCTCATCTGCTGCCCAAACACCATCCTTACACCCCATCCCCCGCGCTAATCTCAGGGCGAGCCTAACTCTAAAGCTTCCAGGTACAAAACTGCAATCCTCATCTGCTCCCCAAACACCTTCCTTACACCCCATCCCCCCACGCTAATCTCAGAGCGAGCCTCACTCTAAAGCTTCCAGGTACAAAACTGCATCCTCATCTGCTCCCCAAACACCTTCCTTACACCCCATCCCCCCACGCTAATCTCAGAGCGAGCCTCACTCTAAAGCTTCCAGGTACAAAACTGCATCCTCATCTGCTCCCAAAACACCTTCCTTACACCCCATCCCCCCGCGCTAATCTCAGGGCGAGCCTAACTCTAAAGCTTCCAGGTACAAAACTGCATCCTCATCTGCTGCCCAAACACCATCCTTACACCCCATCCCCCCATGCTAATCTCAGAGCGAGCCTAACTCTAAAGCTTCCAGGTACAAAACTGCATCCTCATCTGCTGCCCAAACACCATCCTTACACCCCATCCCCCCCATGCTAATCTCAGAGCGAGCCTCACTCTAAAGCTTCCAGGTACAAAACTGCATCCTCATCTGCTGCCCAAACACCATCCTTACACCCCATCCCCCCGCGCTAATCTCAGGGCGAGCCTCACTCTAAAGCTTCCAGGTACAAAACTGCATCCTCATCTGCTGCCCAAACACCATCCTTACACCCCATCCCCCCGCGCTAATCTCAGGGCGAGCCTAACTCTAAAGCTTCCAGGTACAAAACTGCATCCTCATCTGCTGCCCAAACACCATCCTTACACCCCATCCCCCCATGCTAATCTCAGAGCGAGCCTCACTCTAAAGCTTCCAGGTACAAAACTGCCATCCTCATCTGCTGCCCAAACACCATCCTTACACCCCATCCCCCCATGCTAATCTCAGAGCGAGCCTCACTCTAAAGCTTCCAGGTACAAAACTGCATCCTCATCTGCTGCCCAAACACCATCCTTACACCCCATCCCCCCGCGCTAATCTCAGGCGAGCCTCACTCTAAAGCTTCCAGGTACAAACTGCATCCTCATCTGCTGCCCAAACACCTTCCTTACACCCCATCCCCCCGCGCTAATCTCAGGGCGAGCCTCACTCTAACGCTTCCAGGTACAAAACTGCATCCTCATCTGCTGCCCAAACACCATCCTTACACCCCATCCCCCCATGCTAATCTCAGGGCGAGCCTAACTCTAAAGCTTCCAGGTACAAAACTGCATCCTCATCTGCTGCCAGGATTACGCTTTCACCCAGAAATGTGGCTTACACAGATTATAGAGGAAACTGCAAAACTGGAATAGAAACTTGCAGCTGAAAAGCTGTGTTCTACATGAATTGCCTTTCTCGCTTTTCCGTTTTTATTACATTTTGCTCACTTCAAATGCATTAAGCCGAATAATTTAGAAAGGTTAAACTTCAAAACTGGTAAGGAGAGCAAATGATGAAGCACTGATCTAATAAAGACTGGAGCACATTTTAATAGCATAACAGAATCTTTCACGCTGTTAATTAAGATTGTTTTCACTAAGGCAACTTTTCATAGTAGATGTGCTGAGTTTCAGCGATGCCTGACGGAAGGAGCACAGCTCTCAAAAGCCAATCACAAATCTAATAAAAAGGTTTCACCTACGGAGGCATCAGCAAGCCAGGAGGCAAGATGGCTTCTCTCAAACACTCAAATAATACAAAATTTATACATAAAATAGGACAGTAGTTATTTATTTATTTAGTGATTTTTTATATACCGCGGCACGTTAAAAACATCACCTCGGTTTACAATAAACAATAACACAGCAATAAGCTTTACATTCAACAGGAAATACAGTGTACAAAATGGTTCAATTATTAACAAGAATTTAAAACAAGTACAATAAACCAATGAACGAATGCAAAGAACAGCTGAATGTTAAATAGTAAGTCGAGTGTTAACCATGTGATCAGAGACAGTAAAGTCAATTTATAGCAGCGAGGAACATCTATACGGGGTCAGCAGTGGAGGATCGTAGGAGAAGGGTTATACAGGATAGATAAATCGGAAAGTCAGGAGTAGACATGGCCAGTGAGTGTAAGCTTGCTCAACAGCCAGGTTTTGAGGTTCTGCTTAAATTTCCTGTGGCAGGGTTCTAGGCGTAGATCAGTGGGCATTTTGTTCCAAATGTTAATGCCGGCTGTCGTGAATGAGCGTTCTCTAGTGGCCGCATGTTTGATGTGTTTAATTGGAAAATAACGAAAGTTTGGCTTGGTGCATTTTTCTAATTGGTCTCTTTGAAGTGTGGAAAGTAAAGTGGTCGTGGAACCATTGCATATCTTGGTTGTAGATCGACTTATGGATGAGTGTGAGAACTTTGAAAAGAATCCTAGATGCTACAGGAAGCCAATGAAGGAACATGAGAGCTGGAGTAATGTGATCATGGCGGTGTGTATTAGTGAGTAGGCGAGCAGCGGCGTTTTGAAACATCTGTAGTGGTTGTAGTGTGTTTTTTAGGGAGACCTAGAAGTATAGCATTACAGTAGTCCAGTTTTGGTAATATTGTGGCTTGAAGCATTGTCCTGAAGTCATAAGGATGTAGCAGAGGTTTAATTCTTTTTAGTGTATGTAATTTGAAGAATCCATTTTTGATTGTATCCGTGATGAATTTCTTCAAGGAGAAATGATTATCGACGATAACGCCAAGGCTGCGGACTTGTTGTAAATGGAGTGAGTCCGAGGGTGAGATGAGTGATGGGTTTGAAGGAGGTATTATTGTGTGGTGAAATGATGAGGAGCTCTGTTTGGAAGTGTTTATTGCTAGGAAGTTTTCAGTAAGAAGTTTCTTTATTTCCATCAGGGCCGAATCCCAAGTTTTAAGGCATTAGATAATGAATCATTGATAGGGATGAGGATCTGTACATCATCTGCGTATATGAAATGAGGAAGGCCTAGTTTGACAGAAGTCAACAGAGTGGAGCTAGGTATATATTGAAGAGGGTAGATGAAGCGAGGATCCTTATGGAACACCTTGTGCTAGATTTCTAGGTTTCGAAACATAGCAGTCAACTTTTACACTGTATGTCCTGTCCTTCAGAAACAATTGGAGCCAGCATAGGGAGTGCCAGTAATACACAATTTGTGCGAGTCGGGAAAGGAGGGTATTGTGGTTGACCGTGTCAAATGCAGAAGAAATATCAAGGAGAGCCAGTAAGTAAGAATGACCAGAATCAATGTTTTGAGTATTGAGTCTGAGAGTGATACCAGAAGAGTTTCTGTACTATGGTTCTTACGGAACCCATATTGTGAAGGGAAGAGTAATAGATTATCGTCAAGAAAGTCAGTGAGTTGTTTATTGATGACTTTCTCTAAGATTTTAGACAAGAATGGGAGGTTGGATACTGGACGATAGTTAGCCGGTTCCGACGGATCCAAATCAGTTTTTTTGAGTGTAGGCTTATTATAGCCTGTTTGAGTTGCATTGGAAAAACTCCAGTCGCAATTGATTTGTAGATAATGTTAGCGATGGGTGTGGCAATCCTTGTGGGAATAGAGAGGAGTGTTTGGTTGGCATGATATCGATTGGGTGCATGGCAGGTTTGATTTTTTTAAGGATCCCCTCAATTTCTGATACAGTTATCGTTTCAAAATTTGACAGCGTAGTAGAGGTGCACATGGTGTTGGAGGTTAGTAGGGTTGTTGGCGGAGCTGGATTAGAGAAGCGAGCCATGATATTAGCCACTTGTCATAGAAGTAGGTAGTTTCTCACATTTGTTTTCATTTTCATTGGTTTGGTAGGTATGTATGGTAGGAGTGATTATGCTAGATACATATTGGAAGAGGGCACGCGGGTGAACTGGTATTGGTGTATTCTTGCTGTATAATAGTTTTTCTTGGATTTATCGGTGGTTTTACGGTATTGGTGGAGTAGGGATTTGTACTTTAGAAGTAGTGTTGGATCTTGGTTTCTGCGCATTTCTTTTCTAGTTTACGAAGATCGAGTTTCATTGTTCTCAGGTCTGTGGTGTACCAGGGTTTTTTGTTTTTCTTCTCAGAGCAGATCTTCTTTTGTTAGAATAGGGCAGAGTCGATTTGCAATGTTACTGGTAAGTTGATGCCAAGAAAGAACAGGCGGAGGTTGCATCAGAGAGGTCTAGTTTGTGGATATCCTCTGCAAGGGCCTCAATAATATCTTCAGTTTTACATTTTTTTCTGAAATTTATGGTTCTTTTCTTAGGAAGTGGCGTGGTGGAGGGTTGTAGTTGAAAGTGCAGCATGCCATCAACTCGATAGTGGTCTGACTAAGGTATAGGAGTGCATTGGGGGTGGTCAGAGCATATTAGTGAGTTTGTGAAATATAACATCCAGAATGTGTCCTGCCTTGTGTGTGGGTTCCGAGACTATTTGTTTAAAACCAAGTGCGTTTAGCATAGAGAGTGTGGCATCACATGCTGGTGTAAGAGGTGAGTGATCAAAATGAAGGTTTAAGATCGCCAAGTATGATAGCAGGTATGTTGATATTGATGTGTTTGGTGATGTATTCAGAAAGTGGTGATGGATTTTTTTCCAATATGCCCGGGGGGGGGGGGGGGGGGGCATAGATTAAAACAAATTTGGTAAGTCTTTTGATTTGAAGAGACTAATCTCACTTTTATGAGGAGGGTAAAGTGGGTTGTAGAGTAAAATTGAATTTCTTTTTTGCCGCCAGAAAGAAGACCACCTTCCTTCTTTTTAGGTCTCGGGACAGAGAAGATAGTGTAAGAATCTGTAGGGAGCTGATTTATTATAGCGGTATCTGTGCTTTTTAGCCGGGGGTCTCAGTTGATTGCACATATGTCAGGGGACTCATCCGTAAGTATATCGCTTAAAAGTGTGGCCTTTTTTTAGTAGGGATTGTGTGTTCAGAAGTAGAATAGAGAAAGTCATTAGTCCAATGATTTGAGTGATGGGAGAAGTCATGATTGGAATGAGGGAGTTACTGTATGAAGTGTTAAGGTTAGTTCTCATTATTTTGGTGGTGAAGTTTGAGTATTTGAGGATTGGAATGTGGGAGGTGTTCATTGTGAGTTGAGGTTGTCCTAGTGAGAACCTGCTGCTGTAGAGTGAAGATCCTGGCAGCCTCGTGGTAGATTGAAAACCTGCAATGGGGGGGTAAGAGTTATCGCTAAAGGAATGGTAAAAGGTTGAGGTGCAGGGAGGATGTGGTCAGATGCTGGTTGCTGGCTGAGTGCTGGCGAATGAAGTCAGAAAGTTAGTTGCAGGCTGAGTGCTGAGCGAATGAAGTCAGATTCTGGTTGCAGGCTGAGTGCTGGGTGAATGAAGTCAGATGCTGGTTGCAGGCTGAGTGCTGGGCGAATGAAGTCAGATGCTGGTTGCAGGCTGAGTGCTGGGTGAATGAAGTCAGATGCTGGTTGCAGGCTGAGTGCTGGGCGAATGAAGTCAGATGCTGGTTGCAGGCTGAGTGCTGGGCGAATGAAGTCAGAAAGTTGGTTGCAGGCTGAGTGGTAAAGTTCACTTAATGTGAATGTGCAGTGTGTTTGGAGGATTTATCTGGAGGGGGGCAAAGTTTAGCGGACGGTCTGTGGCCTGCCTTTTGTGTATGCAGTTTTCTTAGGGCGGATTCTTGTCTCGGTCGCGGGGGTGGCGGCTCCTGACCTCCTTGATTAGCTGTGGGATAGGCGGACCGATGAATTATGATAGCGTTGGAGGGGGAGGCAACGCGATCCTTCAGGTCTACTCGAAAGGGCTCCTTAGGCGCACGACGCCTGGGGCCGTCTCCTGCACTATCAAGGGCCTCTGGGCTGCCGAGTTAACGTCACTCAGGGGCAGGCTTCAAGCCGCATGAATTTTAAAAGTTGGTTGTGGTCCCTTCCCTTCTATTTTTTCTGTTTGTTTTTGTTTTTCGTTTTCCCCTGTTAGAAAGGGGGGGGGGGGCTCCGTCCGAGTCCGGGGGTGGCTGTCTGCCTCACCTGCCTCGTGGAGAAGTGGCTGCCGGTCTCGATTTGCCTCCCCCTGACCCGACGAGTCCGCACAGAGAGAGCAGTAGCCCTTAAGCCACAGTCAGACAACTTTATAGCTTCAGATAACTAAAAACCAGGGTAAGGACAAAGATCCGATTTGAGAGACAGCTCTCCAGTACAGAAGATCTCTGGAAGAGATTTCAGAAGAACGAGTGATACAGCCACGTGAGATTGTGCCAGCATTGCTAACTGAGGGACTGCGTCCGGTGAGACTGAGGTCAGGCGTGTGAAGAGTGAATATTACTGTAATGTAATGGGACAGACGGCCAGCAGTGGCGAGCAGCAGATGCTGAGCTGGGGACTGAAGGCCACAGGAATGAAGCACACGGGAACAAACCAGGGCCACACTGGGCTGGAGGAAGTTCTGGGTTCAGCTTGGAAGTACAATGAGAATGTGCCAAGCATCAGGACTGCAGTGAACATTGGCCCAGAAGAAAACTACAGCCTTATAGTGGCATGTGAGAGGTAGTAAAAGGAGCCAGCAGTATCAGTCATCGGGGCAGATACGGCCAGCAATCAGCTGAAATCCATGCCGGCAATGAACAGTGAGAGAACTGCAGCTTTGAACACAAAGCTGCAACCACTGGAAACCAAGGTAAGCATTTAGTGAATGAGATGAAACTGGATACCAAAGGAGCTTCAGTAGAGGGGGTTTCTGTGAAGAAAACACAGATCAAGAGGCTCCAGTGCAGTGGTCCCCAACCCTGTCCTGGGGCCCACCAGCCAGTCGGGTTTTCTGGACACCCACAATGAATATGCATGAGAGAAAATTTGCATGTTATGGAGGCAGTGCGTGCAAATGTTCTCTCATGCATATTCATTGTGGATATCCTGAAACCCCGACTGCAGCGGTGTTTTGTAAGAGTTGTAACGGTTTGGTATACGTTGAAGGGAGGCCAAGGAGGAGAGCGTCACAGTAGTCTATTTTAGAAAAAAATAATAGACTGAAGAACTGTGCGAAAATCAGAGAAATGTAGTAAAGATCTGAGTTTTTTTAATTGTTTGTAGCTTAAAATAGCAGTCTCTTATGATAGTTAATAAAGGGTTTGAAAGTGAGTTGGTAGTCAATGAGAACACCCAAGTTGCGAGTGTGTGAGGAGAAGGATGTAGATGAGTGTGAGAGGGGGATAGGGGGAGAAGGATGTTTGTTGGAAATGATTAGGAAATGATTTTATGTTAGCATGAATAAAGAGTTTTGATATATTTGATATATTTCTTAACAGTGTATGTGTTTACTCTACAGCATTTGTATCTTCTGTAGGCATGTGTGTATAAATATAAATATATCTATCTATATATATATATATATATACATATACTTGAGCACATATATAGGGCTCAAGCCATCCAAATCCATCACTTAGAAAATTTCCATCAGATAGCTATTTGCTAATTTAGGATATTTTCAGATTTTTAAACTATCATGGCCCACTGGCTGGTTATAGGGTAACCCTCAGCGTAGGAGCATGTCAGGATCTAGGGTCTGCAGGGACAGGACTGGCCTAGCAACAGGGATCTTCTGCCTGACTGACCACTTCCCCCTTGGGTTATGCCTTTCAGGTTCTGGCGGCCGGCAGGACTTAAGGAGCAGACAAGTAACTGGATAGCTCCCACCAAAACAGGGCAGGGCTAGAACGGGGTTAGCACTAACGGGAGCCCACTAAGCACGGCAGACAAGAGAGAACAAGCAAACAAGCAAGCAAGGCCACAGATAAGAGACACACAAAACCAAAAGACCACTGTAGCTGGGCCAGAACACAGGGCAAAGACCAGAGAAACAAAGAGCACAAGGCAGAGCAAGCACACAGAAGAGGAGACCCACACTCAGGCAAGGCAAGGCTAAGAACTAGAGGATGGACCACAACACGCAGTAAGGGAACTCTACACTGAGCCAACGTACTTTACAGGGAGGGAGGCTGAAAAAGCAAAGGCAGTGCTGAGTCATGGAGGCAAAAGCCTGCGCAGCTCAGACTGTGGCTCACTGAGGGGCCCTGCAGGCAGGAAGGTGGCACTGCAGCCAAGGTCCTCACATAAGAATCTTCCACAAACAAACAAACAAATATAACCCCTTCGCATGCCCTGACTCAGACTAACAAAATGCATTAGACTCTTTATTTCTATTGAATTATTCCAATGAAAAGGCAAAAAAAGTGATGTCTGCTTTCTCAATGAAAAATAAAACACTCACAAATAGAACAGAGCGTAAATTTGCAAATAATAAATGTTTCGTTACCGTCTGCTTCAGGGGGATGTTAGAACAAATTACTTTTCTAAACAATTCATGCTCTCTCTTGAACCACACATGTCTGAATGAACTTCCAACCAGGGGGCCTGACGAAAGGTTGGCTTACATATACCTGGATTTATGTCCCCGGCCCCAACGAGTACCCACTGACTTTTGGTATGCATCATGGAACCAGCCCTGACTGGAAATGTTTTCGGTCTTGCGGGTTGCAACTTTATATCAACCGATCCCTGGGATCCCTATAGGGGCAACTATGGATCCCGAACTTGCTAACTGTACATGGGAGCATTTTGAGGACTCACAGTCCTTTTTCTCTCCTCATCTGATAGTCTGGAAACGTTACATAGACAATATGTCTGCGTTATGGCTTGGCCCTTAGGACCATTTAATTTTTGTTTTTGTACCTTGGCTTAATTCTTTGGCTCCTCACTTTAAATCTTCTGCGGTATTGATGAAAAACACATTTCAAACTAGATCTTTTAACTGAAGACTGATAGTGATCAAGACTTCATTATGTCGTAATCTTCATTATGTCGTAAATTGCAGAGTTATACTTCATTTTCACAGTGCACAGCCTTGGGCTCTGAAAGACACTCTGCCCCATCAGCAATCATTTTTCTGACTGCAACGTCTTTGTTCAACTTTCTCCAATTTTTCACCATCAAGCAAGAACTATGATTTTGGCCAGAGGTTATTCTTATGCTGTGGTGTGCTGAGCATACTTACATGCTAAATTTAGTCATCGTGAGTGGCTTTTTTAAAATCTCATCATGAAACAGACTCATGGCTAACTCGTGTGTTATCCTCCGTACCTAGCGCCAATAAGTCTGTGCTGCTATTCTCAGATATTAGCATGTGTTGTACCGTCTAGTACAGTGTTCCCACCCTCTCCTGGGGACCCCCCCAGCCAGTCAGATTTCAGGATATCCACAATGAACATGCATGGTCTAGCATGAGCCACCTCAAATTACTTATCACAACGTGGGATGAACCTTTGGAATGTACTTGTTCCTTCGGATTTCTTCCGACAGGGGTTTCTCTCAATCTCTCCATGCTACTACGACCAAAGCTGGACACACACCTTGCGGCTTCGGCTCTATTTGTCCTGTCTCTATGAGTACCAACACTGTTTGTTCCTTCTGCACAGAAGAATAAAACATTGGACCTCTTGTCAATCTTCTTTTGTGCTTTATTACCATCTGTTGTCCTTGATTGAAATTCTGCATAGGCAAGACTTGCTCATAGCTTGTACATACTCGTTTGACTGAAGTTGTCTGAAAACATCGTCAGGAGGATGCCCTCTGGTCTCATGCAATATGGAATTTGGCCACATTTTTAATCAGCTTTGGTTTTATGTGATTGATCGTTTGCCTGCCAGACTGGAGGGGTGGAGATTGCTCCACAAAACGTCTCCAGATAGAACAATTTTGGATATATGAGTTTTCAGGCCTTGGCACCACAAGGCTTAAATGTGGAGTTAGATCTTTCATGTTTCTTTAAACCCATTTTTTTTATTATATTTACACTAGCAAGAACTGTAACTCACATTTATGGCCCTTGCAATTTTTTCACTTGTGAATTTGTTCCCTTTGTTCTATTTGTAAAGAGTTACTTTTTCCTGCAGATTTCTACATGTCAGTGCATCTGCGTTGACACGTCAACTTGGCAAGTTTTAAAAAAGCTCACTTATTGGAAATTAATTGAGACCATGTGGTGGTTCAAGAGAGAGCAAGGATTGTTCAGATAAGTAATTTGTTCTAACATCCCCTGAAGCAGTTCAGTAACGAAACATCAGCTGACGTCAGGGTTTTTTATCTGCAGTTTTTATACAGCACTAAAAATGTGAGCTTAACTAGATGCAGTACTGAAGGTGAATGATAGATAAGACCGGGTGCAGTGTCTGTTTGCCACAAACCTTCTGGTTTGCTGACATCTTTTTCAACATTTCTTCTAAAGTCCTGCTGTGCCTATTTGTCTTTATTACACTCTGACTCTGTGAATATTCTGCATGAAAGGAAGTGATATTAAATTGCTCCAGTGCTTCAGGGCTGATCCAGTCCCCATTTTTCCCCACTGCATATTTGGATTTTTTTGATTCGGCTTTTCCCAAAGAAAACAGGAATTCATAGTCATGCACAAAGAGAGAATAGATCAGTGTTTCCCCAAAAAAAAAAAAAAAAGCTAGCTAATAAACTTCTGGAAAGGATAAAAAGCATTTGTCTTGCCAGTATATCAGATAGAGTACGTTTGTCCTTCTATTTATATTTTTGGCACAACTGATTTTTCTTAAGATGAGGCCACATATGCCACAGGGAATCTGGGGTACTACATCACTACTTTTAGCTACCAAGCACCATTGCTGTGGCATTGCTTTATCCACACTGAACTACTTGACTATTGAGCCAGGCTGACTGTTAGCCACTCAGGCTGATTTGCTGAATATGAGGTTTTTGTAGCCTAGTTTTTGTGATTGCCTCGTTTATGAATCTTGCTATTATATACTGTTGCTTAGTCTTTTGTCTGGTGTTTCGATTGTGTGTCCTAAGTTATGTGTATTTTTCAGTCCTGTTTTGATGTTACTCGAATTATGTACTTTTTCTTTCTGACTGTAAATCACTTGGATGTTTCTTTACAGGCAGTGATCCGCTCCTCTCAGGGGGGAGCACCTGCTGGTGCCTGAAAGGAATCACTAAGTTTTGCTTGGGAAATTGTTTGGGGTTTTTTTTGGGGTTTTTTTAAGTATTGGGGAGAAGTAAACTATTGGGGTATATTATTTAGCGTGTTGTGTGTTTTCTGCTTTTAATATTTACGCTTTTATATACCGACATTCATTTGCACATCACATCGGTTTACAGTATAACAACTGAAATAAGAAAGGAAGTTACATCTTAATTCTGAACAATTATGTTTTAACAATTTGAACTAATAAGGGAGTTTGAAGGACGAGAGGAGGTAGGAACATAAGGGATCAAAAATCACAATGAACAAATAACTAATTGTTGTAATATCAGTAAGGCAGCTAATAAGCAGAAGTTAGTGTGTTGGTTTTTCCCAAGCCTCCACCCCTGATCCACCCACCCCTAGCTCATCC
This sequence comes from Rhinatrema bivittatum, assembly GCF_901001135.1. Classification (NCBI taxonomy): domain Eukaryota; kingdom Metazoa; phylum Chordata; class Amphibia; order Gymnophiona; family Rhinatrematidae; genus Rhinatrema; species Rhinatrema bivittatum. The sequence continues at coordinate 593,979,101 of NC_042617.1, read as the reverse complement.
TTTAATTATAGGCAGGTGCCACTTTCAACAAAAACAATCAGCCTTTTAACTTCACAAATTTCCCACAACCTTCTTGACAGTTTGATCATTCCCCTGTAGGCTACTATCAGACATAGTGAATTCACTAATAAAGGATGCTAATTTGACACATTGCTACTACTTCCCATAGCAACCTAAAACATAATAATTCCTAACATTCTATTTGCTTTTCGACTGCTGCAGCACACTGAGCCGACGTTTTTAAAGTATTATCCACTATGATGCTTAGATTTTTTCCTGGGTGGTAGCTCCTAATATGGGAACCTAACATCGTGTAACTACTCATCGTATTCCTTTCCAGATCATTTATATATATATTGAAAAGCAGCGGTCCAAGTACAGATCCCTGAGGCACTCCACTGTTTACCCTTTTCCACTGAGAAAAATTGACCATTTAATCTATTCTCTGTTTCCTGTCTTTAACCAGCTTGTAATCCACGAAAGGACATCGCCTCCTATCCCATGACTTTTTAGTTTTCGTAGAAGCCTCTCATGAGGAACTTTTTGTTCAAACGCCTTCTGAAAATCCAAAATACACTACCATCTACCGGTTCACGCTTTATCCACATGTTTATTACCCCTTCAAAAAAATGAAGCAGATTTGTTAGGCAAGACTTCCCTTGGGTAAATCCATGTTGACTATGTTCCATTTAAATCATGTCTTTCTATATGCTCTAACGATTTTGATCTTGAGAATAGTTTCCACTATTTTTCCCAGCACTGAAGTCAGGTTCACTGGTCTATAGTTACCCCAGATCGCCCCTGGAGCCACCTTTTTAAATTCTTGACAAGGTGGGCGGTAGTAAACTGCTATCACTATAGTCTCTCCCCAACACACAGGGATTTCTACCCATAAAGATTCAATTGTGCATTTAGTCTCATGCAGGATGTTTATCCTGTTGGACTCTATGCCATCCCAGACATAAAGCGCTACACTGCCTCCCAGGTGCTCCTCTCTATCATTGCGATATAATTTGTACCCCGGTATAGCACTGTCCCATTGATTATCCTCTTTCCACCATGTCTCTGAGATGCCAATTAAGTCTATGTCATCATTCACTGCTATACATTCTAATTCTCCCATCTTACTTCTTAGACTTCTGGCATTAGCATACAAACATTTCAAAGTTTGTTTTTTGTTTGTATTTCATTCTGTTTTTTGATTGATAAGGATAAGTTAGAATTTTTTAGCTCAGGTGAGTTTCTAGTTATAGGGACTTGGACTACTTTTCTTATTATTGGAACCTCACTGTCTGGATGCCCTAATTCTAATGCATCATTAGTATCCTTTAAAGATACCTCTCTCCGAACCGTGCGTGCTGAGCGACTGTCGGCTTTTCCCCTTTTGTTCTAGTTTTAAAAGCTGCTCTCTCTCCTTTTTAAAGGTAGTGCCAGCAGTCTGGGTTCCACCCTGGTTAAGGTGGAAGCCCATCCCTTTGGAAGAGACTCCCCCTTCCCCAAATGGTTCCCCAGTTCCTAACAAAACTGAATCCCTCTTCCTTGCACCATCGTCTCATCCACGCATTGAGACTCCGGAGCTCTGGCTGCCTCTGGTGACCTGCGCGTGGAACAGGGAGCATTTCAGAGAATGCTACCCTGGAGGTTCTGGATTTAAGCTTTCTACCTAAGAGCCTAAATTTGGCTTCCAGAACCTCCCTCCCACATTTTCCTATGTCATTGGTGCCCACATGTACCACGACAGCCGGCTCCTCCCCAGCACTTTCTAAAATCCTATCTACGTGACGCTTTTGGGATGCTCAATAATTTGGCCGGGTCTTGCTGTTTATTTTTGTATTTGAGACAAGGGATGTCTGACACTTCAAGGGGGGAGACAGTTTCTCGCTGTTGCCATCCTTCTCGCTAAAAAGACCATCCTAATGTGTTGGAAATTGGAAGAGGTGCCTACTTTTGCCCAATTGAAAGATTTGCTGCTTCAAACGACACAGCTAGAATCCATATGAAAAAGGGAGGTAATGGATCACAGGTATATGGGGTCATCAAGGACTACTTTGCTTTTTAGGATAAAGTTCTTTTGAAATCCTGACATGCAACTGTTACACCTGTCGGTCGCAGACAGCTGCGACCGCTCTTGCTCACCTCTTTCTTACAACATTGACTCCATTGGGTAGACTTGCGGCCTCCGCCAGCTATCGCCGGCCTGTTTACCGCTCTCAGGCCTCTCTGGACAGTACGGACGCTGACAACCGCCATCTTGCCCTCGGAATCCTTTAGGCGCTTTCATGCGCATGGGCCAGCCTTAAGCATATCATGGAAGGAACCTCGGGGGCATCCTCTTCGGATGATGTCATCCCTCCAAGATACTTAAGCCGGCTAGCCCTGCCTACCAATGACTTGGCAACAAGTTCCCTCATTGCTGAATCCACTTCATTCATTACGGACTTCCCGTTCCTGTGGCTACCTCTTCGGCATGAGATGCTCTGGGTACCCGCTCCTTGGGGGCCCTTTCCTCATCTCTGGCTATCTGCTCCTCGGAGGGCCTAATGCCTTGGATGGCTGCCTAACCCGTTCCTCAGGGTTTTTCTTGGAACCTTCGCTACTTTGAGTACCTCCGCTCTGTGGACCATTACCATACCATCTCTAGGGAGGAACCCTCATCAATATACCCCCATCGCACAAACTCTGAGACTTTCTCCTGCACTCCCCGCTCCACAGGCAGTGCCTCTCTCTATCTCTTAATATAGACTCTAATCTATAGCTGTGTCTGATGACACTGAGACCTCTCGTCCAGACGATGAGGCTCCCAGGGCTCCTCCCTGTGGTCAGCTCCATCTCTCACCTCGGTCCAGGGGCCCACATACCTACAAATCCTAACAGCAACTTGGGACTGGGTATATTTAGGCACTCAGTGCTTTATTATAATGTGTAACTCGCAAGGTTTTGGTTGTGTGTGTTCAATATGAGTGGGTGAGTGAATGAGGGTGACTGTGATTTATTCCAATTTCAGTGGACTGGGGATTAAGCTGGAAAATTTGGGTCATTGTCTTGAAATTATTTAATTCTGGACTTCTTTAGTCATTGTATTTCCTTTCCGTGTTCTTTGACCTAATAAAGACAAATTAAAAAAAAAAATTCTAGCTGTTCAATTGCGAGGTTTAAAAAAGATAAATCTTCTGATAGAGATTTACAGAAATGTAGTACAATCTCCAGAATGTATTCTGAATGAGTTTTAAATTTTTCAATTTATTTATTTATTTATTTTAACAAGAATTTAAATTTTCCCCAAACACTACAAAACTCAACTTGAGGATTATCTAATTGATCGTTACGTCCATACTCTAATACCAGCAAGCAATTCTGAAATAATCTGTCTCTGCTTGAACCATTTAAGGCAGCAGGATCTTTGGATTCAGTATTCATTCGTATGCCTTTAGGAGACACCTTGTCCAGTTTTCTTGCAAGACTATATAGTAAGGGATTCTTGCTTCTATCTCCCTAGCAAGAATCAATGTATTATGCCATTATAATTCTGATTCATATTCATCTCTTTTATATAGCCTCATTTCTCTCCGAAATTCAGACATATTTACTTATATATAGAAACACAGAAACATAGAAATGACGGCAGAAAAAGACCAATCGGCCCATCTAGTCTGCCCAGCAAGCTCCCACACTTATTTTCCCATACTTATCTGTTTCACCAACCACCAACTTCAGGGCTCTTGTTGGTAACTGTTTGATTCAAATTTCCTGCCATCTCCTGTCATTGATGCAGAGAGTAATGTTGGAGTTGCAACAAAGTGAGCAAAAAGGCTTATGGTTAAGGGTTGTAACCGCCGCATCAAGCAAGCCACCCCGATGCTTGTTCACCCAGACTGCACAGATCGATGCCATGTTGGATGATGTCTGAATGCAAATCCTGTTTCTTCCTCACTTCCCCCTACCATGGAAGCAGATAGCAAGCTGTAATATGCTTTCAAAGTGATGTATCAGGCTTAATTAGTTTAGGGTAGCAACCGCCGTAATAAGCAGCTACCCCCGACGATTGTTTACCCAGATTGTGAAGTTCAGTCCTTGTTGGTTGTTGTCTGAATGTAAATCCTGTTTTTCTACTTTTTTCCCCCTGCCGTAGAAGCAGAGAGCAGCACTATATATGTGTTCAAAGTGATGTTTCAGGCTTAATTGGTTTAGGGTAGCAACCACCGTAATAAGCAAGCTACCCCCATGCTTATTTGTTTACCCAGATTATGAAGGTTAGTCCTTGTTGGTTGTCTGAATGTTAATCCTCTTTTCCACATTACCCCTTGCTGTAGAAGCAGACAGCAACGCTGTGTATGTATTCAAGTGATGTATCAGGCTTATTTATTATTTGCTTTTATATACCGACATTCAAATCGAGATATCACATCGGTTTATATATAACTGAGTGAATAGGGCAAGTTCTGCCTATTTTACATTGTAACATGGAAACTTGTCTAAGATCTAAAGAGATAAATATATATTGTAACATTTGTAATATATTAAAATAACATTTATAATATATTAAAATAATAACATTTTACATTGTAATGAGGTAATTAAAACATATTACATTGTAACGCGGTAACTTGTATTAGAGCTGGAGAGAAACATTTCTGATATGACAACATTGCTTGGGAAAATAAGATTGGCTGAGGATTCAGGTAGAGGCTTCGGGAGGCTTCTGATGAGTGGTGGGGGGGCGGGAGGTGGGGAGAACGGAACAAGGGGAAGCTGTGGGGGGGTTACATCGGTGGGAGTGTGAGCGGGAAGGGGGTTTCACCGGTGGGGGGTGTGGGCAGGTAGGGAGATTTATTAGGAATCAGCGTTGAAACCGGGGAGGGAGCTGTGTATCTGGCGGGAAGGCTTCATTTTAGAATGAGTGTTGAAATCAGGGAGAGGGTTAGGTATCTGGCGGGAAGGCTTTTCTGAATAGCATGTTTTGAGTTGTTTTTTGAAGGCTTGGGTGGAAGGGAGTTCCACAGTGTTGGGGCCCGCTACTGATATGGCTCGTTTGCGGGTGGAGGTGAGGTGAGCTGTTTTGGAGTTATGAATGGTGAGGAGGCCGGTGTCCTGAAGACCTGAGGTTTCTCTGTGTGGAGTATGGGAGTATAGCAGTGTTAGCCAGTTCATTTCGCTGTTTATTTTTTTGGGGGTGAGGGTTTTATATTGGATTCTCTGTCTAATGGGGAGCCAGTGAAGTTCTTTTAGTGTGGGTATGATGTGATTGCATTTTTTTATGCTTGTGATGGTCCTGGCAGCGGCGTTTTGCAGAATCTGAAGAGGTCTGATGGAAGCTTAATTGGTTTAGGGTAGTAACCGCCTAAATAAGCAAGCTACCCCCACGTTTATTTATTTACCCAGATTGTGAATATTAGCAGCTAGGCTGGAGTCATAAGTAACCTGATGCACAGAAATAAAGGTGGCTGTCTGCCAAGGAGACACTGTGATGGTCTGAGAAGAGTTCTGGAGATAACAGTTATAAGTAGTTTAGGGTAAAAGGTGAATAATGGTTTATCAAGACAACGTTCTTTCCAATGATCGAAGTTTCTATTCTTCTCTAGTGAGAGTAGGGTGGATTTAAGCCATGGTTCTAAAGTGTTAGCTGTTTTATTATATTATTGATGTATTTATATTTTAGGACTGTATTTTCCTACGCATTACTGTATTTTACTGATATAACTGTAGCCCTCTACTTTAGTGTTCAGGTTGAACTGGTGCAAGGGACACACTCAGACCCGGGCTAAGTCCCAGTCCTTTCAACCCCAGGGAGTGGATTCTCTTGATGGGGGAAAGCTTAACCTCTTGGGCCAAGGCATGCAGAGGGACGAGGGACTCACTTTCAGTCTTCACTCTCCCATAGTTAATATTCCCTGTCCAATGGCGCAGAGGCTTGGTGCCTGCCTTCAAGGTAAAAATGAAAACACAGGCAGAACACTGGAGGTGGTGGTGAAATAAAATGTACTGTAACAAAAATAACTGCAGCCCATGCAGAAGATAAAGTTCAGGAACCTACACAAAGGTTCACAAGGCCTGTTCCCACGTCGTCGTTCTCAAAGCCAGAAAATCCCTATGGGGTAGGGACAAACTGAACACCCACACTCCTGGATGACAAAGTGTGCTGAGTGCAGTACCTGCTCCAATTGCTGTATATTGGACTTCTGGAAAAAAGGCCAGGGCTCATTTTCTCCATTGATCATCACAACTCCTGGGACCTTGGAAGGCAAAGTACAAAAGCCTCTAAAACTGATTCTCTCTAAACTTCTCTTCTCTGGGTAGATGCAAAAGCCACCGCACTTCCGATGGGCGCAGGGCAATTAACACAACCAGGTAGCCGGGTTCCCTCCTGAAGCTGGGATCAAGTAGCAAGAAAAATCTCTCTTCCAAAAAGTCAAAATCTTCAACAAAAACCTCCCTTCCCTTTTCTTCTCCAAGCCAGGGAGGGCCTAGCAAGAGACCAAAGCTAAAACTCTTCCTGCTCAGCTCCAATGCCCTCTGCTTTCTGCCCCTGCTCAGCCCCAAGCCTACCAATCCCAGCCTGGGGAGAAAGAAGCTCTTAGGGAAGGTCTAAAAACTGCAAGTCCCTAGTGTTGGTGAAAAGGGAACATTTGTTAGTATGGGCTCAGAGATGCCGTTACATAACGCCTTGTTTGATCTAAACCACTTTGGGTTAAACTGTGGTTTGAGGAAAACCGTATAAAAAACAACAGCAAACATAAGTGTGGCCTGACCCCCATTCTCCCAAAAGTTACCTCTCACCTCCCTCCTTACCCCCTGTCTATCCTCATTCGTCCTTCTCTCTCTCAGTATCTCTGCGATTATATAATGGCCAAGCAAATGGTTCAGTTTACTGGATGAGCCAAGCAGCAACAATAATACTTCCATATCCTTAAATTTCACTGCTGATGCCACGCAGTTCAAATACGATTGAACTCTGCAGCCCAATGCAGGCACTGAACAGCATAGATAACCTACAGCTGCCACATTGCAACAAATCATGTGCGTCATGCGCAATGTGGTAGGAAACTAAGAAGCTTCATGCTAACCTGGCATCCATCATTCAAGTTTGAGAAATGCAAAACAGGATCCTCTCAAAACATTTTACTCACTGAATATAAAATATCTCCAGCTTTAAATGTCAGCAGTCCCTGGAGTTGTACATGAGTCACTGCTTAATTAAAAATGCCTACTTACTTCCTAACTCTCCTTCCTCCTTCTACCAGAGTCTGCGCCTTCATTCCCTGCAGAGCAGCAATTTTGGGGACACCACTAGGGGTTCTGCCCCAATGACTAATGGCCAGGGCCCAGAATCTATCTCCTCATTCAGGCAGAGTGCAGGGAGTGGGCATGGAGCAGAGCATACAAGAGCCACGCCAAATCCTCTCCTCCTGCTATTTCCCTCCTTCCTTGCAGCTAACACGAGGGGAGAGGGCACAGCTGGAATGGGCACGAGTTCACGTCTCTACAGACTATTTCTATCAATTTATGGTTACTTATTCAATATTTGATAAGAGGGATTTTGTATTCTGAGTGTGACCAACATGAGAAATGCTGCTAACTCTAATGTACTCTGTGTATTCTGTCGTGTTCTGCTATCCCAATAGGAGATGTTTTGAGTTTTAGCTTTCCCTTACAAATAATGCTCAAGACATTAGAATTCAGGTACAAAAAGTCCCTTTCCCAAAGAGCTTACAATCAGAGAGGATAACTTTCAAACAATCATGCATGGCGGTATATACGTGCACATATGGCCGCACACAGTACTGACGTTCATGCATCAACAAATTGGTTAGTGTATAAGGTGCCACTCGACTCCAGTCACTTTTGCTACACCAGACTAACACGGCTATCTTTCTGAATAGTTTTACCATGGTAGTTTAGAACACGCGCATATCACATACACTGTATATGCTTACACATATATGTATGCTTACACGCTAATACATGCAATGCACTGAAACCACATATCCGTGCATTGAGCACTCAAACTTTTCCTATTTTATAAATATGCATTCATATATTTTACACATTAAAGTAAACTAGGATTTACGCAAGTCAACCAATTATCAAACATGCGCACATCAAGGAAATTAACGAATTTACCAATTACTCCACCACTGCGCCCAGTCCTTCTCCAGGTCATTGAGACCTTCCTCATTTTTCAGCCTGAACTTCCCACCCAGTTAGTACTACACAATAAATGTGTTTACTATCACTTGTGCCAGATAATTAGCAGCTGTAAAATTATGCAAGTGAGCTGGAAAATGTGTATGCGCAAGTGTCTTTTAAAATAGCAACTTAGGCGCATAAGTGTTGGCTCCGCCCTAGAATGCCCCAGACCAGCCCCGTGGGTGCACGAAAATGAAAAAATGCCCATATCTGCAACTTTTATAAAATACAGCGTATGCGAGTAGCGACTACTACACACATGCTAATTTTTTACATGTGTAAAGTTTGGAAAGTCACTTCTAAGTGGCTACCTGAGGCCTCAGTAGATAAGTCACAGGAAGTGTCAGGGGAGGGACCACTTTCTCCAAGGTAATGAAGACTCTGCTAAGATCTCCTCCACTTCAGTGCATCAGCACTGCCCAAGTCACAGGATAAACAATAAAAATCTAGGTTTTTTCCTCCTATAAATGACAGCAGAAGCAAGTACTCGCAGCTGTAATGTTAATGAATGCGAACGAATGTCTGCCAAAGGTGACAGATGGAGTCTGTTTGGAATTTGGCAGCGATCCTGATCTGAAGATTTCCCTGTGAAATAGGATTCGAGTGTCTTTCTGAAGAGAACTGCTTGCTGTTTTCGAAATCACCTCCAAAAATGTCTTAATAGGTTTCCAAAGTTTCCCATTTTTCAAGCCTAACAGGTAAGTTAGACTTGTGAAATACAAAATGAGAAAGGACTAATAGAAATAGATTAAAAAAATACACTATTAGTTAATTTTCAAATGAAAATGTAAATGTATCACATTATCATCCCCACATAAAGTGCACTTAAGACGGGTAAAACCTATTGACAATTCAATAGCAAATACTGAAGCAATGAAAATGGACTGCACTTGGAAGTAGGGAAATCCGTGGTGCTGTAAAAAAGCAGCAAACAATGATATAACTGGAACAGAATAAGGGAGGCCGAGTAGCCTGAGCCAGCAAAACAGATCTGCAAAGCTAAGTAGCCATCTGGGCTTTATTTGAAGACTGAACTGAGACTCAGAATTGTTAGGTTCGGTCTAAACAGAAGACCACAAACATCTTAGGACTGAGAACAGGCATTTATTAAAGCATCACCAAAGGCAAAAGTAACAGACGTTCTAGAGAGGGCAGGAGCAAGCCCGAAACAAAATATCCTCTACAGCAATCTGAGTGTGAATAAATGTGCTATGCAGATTCTCCCCCTTTTCTAGGCACTCTAAGGAGTCAGCACACAGTTCTAGAAGGTAATTTTCAAAAGAATGTAAATGTAACTAAAAGCACATTTACATGCTTAGGGCCTGATTTTCAAAAGCATTTACATGCTTAAAACTGGGTTTTACATGTGTAAAGCAGTTGCTTACCTGTATCAGGTGTTCTCTGAGGACAGCAGGATGTTGTCCTCACACATGGTGACATCATCGGATGGAGCCCGGTCCGGAACTTTGATTTCAAAGATTCTAGAACTTTCAAAACATGCCCTACTGAGCATGTGCAGCTGTAGCTATCACCCTTCTCCCCTAAGCAGGGTCCCTCAGCTCATAAATGGAGAAACCAACTCCAAGGGGAGGCGGGTGAGTTTCGTGAAGGCTAACATCCTGCTGTCTTTGGAGAACACTTGTTTCAGGTAAACAACGCTGCTTTCTCCGAGGACAAGCAGGATGGTCCTCACACATGGGTGGAACCGCACCGTGCTGAAAGCACCACCTCTGACCCTTTTGCCTGTGAGGCAGCCGAGCTACAAAGGGGTCCAGGCAGGAAAAGAGTTGCATTCTACAAGAAAACCATAGAAAAGACAGACACACAAAACCCCGATGCGAGTACCAACAAGAAACATACTCCACATCACAGAAACATTACAAGCAGGGTTTCGGATCAGTGAACCCTGATAACAGTAGGTCTAGAACCTCCTAGAAACAGGAAAAACTCTAGAGATGTAAACAAGAGAACTACTCTTGGCTGAAAACCATATATTTTCTGTTACAAGACAACCGAAAAACCATCTGAAGGTAAAGAAGAAGCAAAGAACACAAGCAGACAGACCGCTGGACTGCAGGGGTAAGAACAAGTCACTAGGTTGTATATCTCAACCCCAAGCAAATAACTCACTGCAGATTCCAGTAGGAAGTTACCCACCAAGATAGTTTAAGCTGTTCCAAGCAAGCTGAGGGCTCTGAGAGCGAATCCCCAAGGGAAGAAATCCAGAAACACTCCACAAGATACAGGAAGCCAGGGTTTCTTCACTGGCCTAGAAACCCTAAGGGTACCGGGGCAGGGCAGTGTGATCTCGGAACAAACTGCCTGGTTAGGTATCAATACCTCAGCCATGATTACATATACTTAACAAGGAAGCAAGCAGTCCAGTAAATGGAACAACCATTGCATGAACCAGGCCTCCCCTGTCCGCAGACAGGGTTATCCCGAAAATGGGGATGTATAGCTTGCAAGCCATTGCAACCGAAGAGCAGCACCTCCATTGCGTGGTCCCTCATCCCCCATATCCCTTAGCCATGGATATGGCGAGAGACTGAAAGGAATACTTGACAATTAGTTGGACTAGAACCCTCCTCACTGAGGTAGGGTCCCCGCAGGTGAGAATTAACTGGCAACAGTGGTCCTCCACAAAAAACACCCATTGAGCTCAGCAGGTATCAAAGGTGAGTCCCAAACAGGAGAAAACCTAATCTTCACGGGAAGCTACCCCAAAGTGGAGATTCCTAGTACGACAAGGAGACCGAATCTGGAATGGCACCCCTCGCAAAATAGATATGCTGTCCTTAGGATGACCTAAGGAGAGCGCTACTGCCCCAACTGGCTCTCAGATCCCATGAGAAACAGAGAGGGACTGCCAGTCAGAAGCAGTGACATCCCTTCTCTGGGGAAATGGAGAATGAGGGACCACCCACTATGGGGGTGGACAAATAGATGTGCGTGGGAGGGACCCACAAGGGTCGCTGTGGAAACCCAGTCATATCTCCCTTTCCTGAAGTGATAGGAAAGTAACGGAAATCAGGGCCTCAAAATCTTCCAACTCTCCAGGATGACAGTTGGGTTACAGTCACTGATCACTGAGGTTCAGAAGCAACCAATCTGCCACTTGCGGCCACCTCAGATGGGGTAGGCCACCACGGTAATCAATGGAGGAACCCTAACAAAGACAGTCCAATGACCACCACTGCTGTCCCCCAGTCCCTGGCCTACAAGAAGATGCACAGATTCAAAAGATTGAGGCTCCAGTTTGGCGATAAACCTGCAAGGGATGGAGCCCCAGAGGCTTCCCACAAGGGGATTTCTAACACGGGAGTAGTCAAAAGACATAGTCCTCTCTGAGGAAAGGAAAGACTCCCAACACTACCCAACCTATTGTACTCATCATGTGGGAAAACACATACACCACCCCCATACAGTAGGGGCAACTGGAAGAATAGTGTCCTTCACTGACCAGTACTCATACAGTGGTATCCCATCCTACAGATGGCAACACACCACTCACCATGCTCGAGGATAGAATCCCACAGCACAGCAAGGACCAAGCACCACCTGTTAAGAATCATGGCTGCGCACTGCCAAAAAGCAATCACAGAGTATGTGATAGCACCTTCCTTGCCAGTGGTCCCTAGCAACTTATGGTGCAGAACAGACGAGGAGGCTGATACCTTGAGACAACAATGGCAAAACCCTGGCATAAACTGTGTACTGCACCGACAGAGAATGCCACCTGCCAGCACCTGAGGCGCTCGGAGTAGATGATCCCTGCTGTACCCGACTGTGGCATGCTGCGTTTCCACTGTCGCACTAACTTTTCACTGGGAGTGGAATATGAACAGTGTGACAATGGCCATCCCCAGTACCACTGGGGCTCGATTATGGCATGGTGATGGGTGATATTCTATGGCATCGACCCTATGGTATCCCCAGTACCTGAGAATGCTCCAAGAGGCTGAACACAGCCCTGAAAATGCGTCGGGAATGGCTCACCACCATTTCCTTCAGCAACGAGATCCATGGCAACCGATGGTGCCCACAGTGCTCTTCAGTAGTGTCCTATGGCCTCCAAACCTATCCACTGGTGGCCACCGTAGTGGCTGTGCCCGTTGGGCCCATAGCGCTCACCAACAACGAGCGCATCAATGGCAGCAAATGATGCTGCAAACCCAGGCCTTTGATGACGCTTGTCTGTGTCTTGACCAATTTGATGGTATATAGTGCCATCCCCCAGTGCCCCAGGTGCCCGGCAAACATTGAGCCTCGCGGGTAACCAATAGAGATCCCGGTTTCCAAGGCATCGCTGGACTTCTGGTACCAAGGATGCCAGGGTCCAACCTGCAGGCCAGAAGCTCTGCCAGCCCCATTATGCCTCATCAGTGCCCAAAGTAACTGATGACTGCCGGTCCCATCGACAGTTCCCTTCGGCTCACCCATATGTCCAAGGGCACCAACCTCGTCTATGGCGAATGATAGCCTTGACAGCAATCCTAGCGCTCACTGGCACCAAATGGTACACGAAGCCCAGGCAGGGCCTCCAACGCTCCCTGATCCCAGTGGCTCAGGGCCACTGAGATCATTGGCATCCATGGTGCCCAATAGCCGCAGGCCAGTGATGGGACAGCACAATGCCCCTCAGTGCCCTGTCTGGACATCGTAATGGAGCCTCGAGGGCAATGGATCATTGTGCCTGGATGCCTCAGCACTCCAGGTGCCTTGGGTAGATGGCAATCCTGGCTCTTGACAGCATCGTTTACCAACACCCCAGTCACCCAAGGGCTTCAGTGGCACTCGAAGGTTCTCAGGAGCCCCGGCAGTCAATGGCCTTGAAGGCAACCAGGGAGCTCAATGAGATCCCAGTGCCTCGCCATTGTCGAGAATGGCAAACAAATGGCATCACTGTCCAATACCCCAGATGGCCTCCATTGTGGGCCCGCACCTTGATGACATAGAGGGCATCGATAATATCGAGGCAGCTCCGCACAGCGATGTCTTGAGACCAGCTACAGCATTGAGGCCATGCACCTCAATGGCATCAACAGCAGCCACAGCATCGAGGCCACGCACTTCGATGACATAGAGGGCGGCCATACACACAACTCGATGGGATCGAGGGTGGCTCTGATGGCCATCGAGGGGGGACCAAGGCATTGATGGCAGTCCTGGTCCCCCACACTAGAGTTCGGTGCCATTATTTCTGGCCACGACGACACCCAAGACACTTGATGACGCTAAGGTAGATGCCATTCCTCCAGTACATCGAGACTCTTACGGTATGTCTGCAGATGACTATGATACAGAAGGCACAGCCAGCGCTCTTGAAGGCATGCACGTGCTTGCTGGCATATGTGGCCCTTATGGCTTCGAGGGCAGTCATGCACCTCAATAGAATTGAAGATGGCCAGCATCTCAATGGCGTCAAGGTGACCATAGTGCTCAATAGTAATCCTGGTCCTGACCCAGTCTGACAATGTCTCAGGACCATTGGTACACTGGTCAGAGATGTGCAGGGGCAAGCAATGCTGGGCCATGGCACTGAAGGTGCAGCAGAAAGCTTCTTGCCTAGACTCCTGCTCACCCTCTCTCACAAGGAGACTGCACTGCCACCAAAGGAAAGCAGGAGGGGAGGGCTACATCTTACAGGGCTCCTGTCCATGGAGAGCATAGTTCCTTGGAATGTGGGAGGATGAGCTCTCCCCTCCCATAGGAATGGTGTGGTCAGCGATCTCTTCACTGTCCGAACCTCCATCGATGCAGATTCATTGGTGAAATGACATGGAACTCCTGCCTGGATAGAACTCAGGAGAGTCCCCAAGCTCAATGGCCTACATGGATCACCCATGGACTGCATTCTGTCAGCCCTGCCAGCACCCTACAAAGGTACAAAAACAGACAGAGCAAAGAGAGGTCATGGATACTAAAATGCAGTTGCAGTATTTATTTAATAAGGGATAGTATTAGACTCTGCCAGGCTGCACAGTGGCTAAGGCCCACCATGCGGCTGGCAGACAGTGGAAAAAAAGAGGAAAAAAAAAAGAAAACTATCATAAGATAAAGAAAAGAAAATCAGCTGCAGCTCTAGAAAAAATCTATTTAAAAAAACTGCGAGGAGAGAGCAAAGCTGAAAACCATGACACATGCGGCCCCCGCGACCACATGGCTCCGCGGTAAAGAAAAAGGAGACTGAGGGACTCTGCCTAGGGGGCAGGGTGATGACTACAGCTGCACATGCTCAGTAGGGCATGTTTGAAAGTTCTAGAATCTTTGAGATCAGATTTCCTGGCCGGGCTCCATCTGATGATGTCACCCATGTGCGAGGACTGCCATCCTGCTTGTCCTTGGAGAAATGTACTTTACTCGTGAAAGTGATTTACCTGTGTGCACTTACGTGGATAAATGGCTCTTGAAAATTGCTACAATAGTATGTTTCATTTAGATGCATAACTCCTTTGAAAATTTACCTTTTAATGTGCACTTATGCACAGAGAGGGTAACAGATGGGCGACCAAAATGATAAGGGGCATGGAATGGCTGCCCTGTGAGGAAAGGTTAAAGAAGTTCAGTTTGGAGAAGAGACGACAGAGGGGGGATATGACAGAGGTCTACAAAATCATAAAAGGACTTGAACAGGTTAATGTAAATCGGTTATTTACTCTCAAATAATAGAAGGACCAGAGGGCACTCCATGAAGTTAGGAAGTAGCTCATTTAAAACAAATCAAAGAAAATAATTTTTCACTCAGCGCATAGTTAAGCTCTGGAATTATTGCCAGAGGATGTGGTTACAGCAGTTAGTGTAACTGGGTTTAAAAAATTTTGATACATTCCTAGAGAAGAAATTCATAAACTGCTATTAATTAATAAGCAATAGTAGCTTGAGATCTTTTTTTAATTCTTTATCAGTTTTTTCAATAACATAACAAGGAACTTCCTTGCAGAAAAGAAAAATGCAGTAGTAGGTTGACACGCATTCACTCATGCATGTAAAAAAATTGTAAATTTACATTATAGTATTCATTGGAAATAAAGGGGGGGGGGGGAGGAAAGGAAAAACCAGGAGTACAAAGGAACATATAAGCATTAGTTACACTGATTTCTGTTTACACACTCCTCATAACATTTTTTTTACCCCGAGTCAAACAGCAACTATGACCCCCATCCAAGAACTGCCTCAATTGGTTAGGCATAAAAGATAAATGTGTTACCAGCTGACTTCACAAAAATTTACACGGAAATCGTAAATGAAAACTTGTGCCTATGGCCAAAACCTCGGAGCGCATAGCGAGAAACATTTTTCTTCGTTGCTGTCTGGGTCTAGAAAGATCCGGGAAGACCCTTACTATTCCACCCATAAATACATTATCCAAATTTTTGTGATATGCTTTCATCAGCTGGCTCCTTTCCAATTCAGTGAGAAAAGACACAAAAAGGGTTCCAAGTCTGAATTTTCTAAATATTGTGTTAGATTTTCAAACTGTCCCCTATTTTCCCCTGATGGAACCTGGAGATTATTCCTTCTAGATGGTAGAAAAAGGATTTTCTTAACCGGAGGTACCATCTCCGATGGTATCTTAAGGGACTCGGTCGCATATCTTTTAAAAGTCACCAGAACTGGTTCTCCCAGAACTTTGGGGAAATTAATCATCCTAACATTTAAATTCCAAAGGTAATTTTCTATGGACTCAATTCTTCTTTGTGATGTTATACAATCCTTCATCGGGGTTGTATTGAATTCTTCAGTCTGATTAATTTTACCAGTTAAATCCTGGATTTTGTTGGAATGTTCCTGTAATTCCACAGTATATTCTTTATCCACTGATTCTAATTTATTTTCAAAATTGCCTAATTGTTGAGATTGTATCTTGAGAGTCCGGGCCATAACTGCCATTAGATCCCAGATGGATTCTAATGTAATTTCCGCTGGTCTTTCAAACTCCAAGGGATCAAAGATTTTTTTCTCCTACCTCTCGCAGGCCTGATCTTTCTCCCGATGTTACCAGAGATTCGGCTCCTGCCCTCACTTCCTCATTCACAGCGCCTCCCGATCCACCATCATGAGAGGTAGGGGCGTCCCGACAGCTCGATCAATGGATCCACCATGCTGGGCCTGCTCTGGTATATTTGCCCCGGCAAGTCCAACTCCTTCGATAAAGCAGAGGGGAGAGCTTCACAGCGGGCTTCGGGGATCTGGCGGGTTCAGAGTAACTTCGCCTGGTGAGAGAGCCGCTCCTCTCTGTTCTTCCACAGCGGCGTTTGGAGCCCCCATTTCAATGCCTGGACTCACGAAGTCTGTGATGTAACACTGTCCCAAAGGGGTGAGTCTGGTGGATATACCCTCACCTTGCCCTTCCGCTTATGGGGCATTTTCATGCAAAAATCAGGTAATGATTCTTTTAGGAAATTGGAAAATAGGAGCCAGCGACTTAGCGTCCTCCAACCATGGCCATCTTGACTCCTTCCCCCTCCAGTAGCTTGAGATCTATTAGTATCTGGGTGCTTGCCAGGTACTTGTGACTTGGATTGGCCACTGTTGGAAACAGGATGCTGGGCTTGATGGACCCTTGGTCTGACCCAGTATGGCATATCTTATGTTCTTAATTTTTAAGGAGGTGCATGTGTTCCTCGGCCTATGCCCAGGAATGGTATTTTATAACATGCGCGCATGTTATAAAATAGCCTGAACACACGTAAATGTGCACTCAATTTTAAATGTACATGCACATGTGCACACAAATCCCATATCTACCACATGTGGGGAAATTTTACAAGAGACATACGTGTCAGTCCTGGCCCCGCCTCTGGAATGCCCACTTTTTCTGGACGTGCATCCTTCCCAGCTATTTAAAATTCGAGTAGCTGCCACTCAGGTCACTTACGCTCGTAAGTGGCAGTTTCTGCGTGCGCAAGGTTTTTAAAATCTACCTTTAAGGAGGTATGATGTTCGTCCAGTTCTTGGAGCTCTTCACATTTTTGTTAATCAACCTTTCTTTTGCCTGTCTACAATCTCTTTGACTTTCTCCATGTCGTTAAATTTAGCTTTGCTGTTCTGCTTGCTCCGCTGTTTAAGATTATTCAGTATTTGTAGGCTGTCTAATATTTCATTGTTTATCTCTGCTTGTTTCTTTTCATGGCTACTTTTCTGCACATTGATTCTGCTGCTTTGTCATTGCGACTTTTCTGTCTAGAGTCAGTTTCCATTTGCGTTGTCCTCAATATTGTTGAGTTTGAATCTGTGTTTGGATTTTTTGTGGAACTCTACTTTTTTACTTGTTTAACTGAGTATTTGTTTGGCTTCGGACAGGGCTATTAGATCCACAATCTGCTCCTGCTCTGATATTTGCAGTATTTGTGCTATTTCTGAATCTGCTGCTATTGCTTATGATGGGCAATTTTCAAACCCATTTAGGTAGGTAAATAGCAATTTGGCAAATTACTAAAATCACTTACAGGGCTCCACAGCACATTGTATTTTTAGGCAGATTCAGGGTAAGGTATTCCTTGGGGGTTTTGAGTGGCTTCCAAAAACAATAACGGTAACTTTCAAGCAGGCGTGCAGGCGCACATGTACACGTGTGTGTCAGTGCGCACCCAGAGTCGCGGCAATTGTATGACATAGGCCCACGTACGCGCATGTGTTTATAAAATAGCCTAGACGCATGTATGCCTGCACCTAATTTTGGAAGTGGGCGCCCACAGCCATGTAAAGCTGGGTTTGAGTCACCCAAGTGGGCAACTTTTATTACAGGCACGAGTCCCCGCCATGACCAGTTTCAACAGTTTTCCCACCAGTTTGCCCAGTCTAGAGTTAGGTCCTTGAAACTCCCTGGTTCTTCAGCCTGCACTCCCTCCCAGTTACCTCAAACCCCTCACAGAGGTCTTGGGGGTTGTTTTTAAGTTACACCTCCTCCGTAGCAGAAGTTGCGCAGCGCTGGACCTGGGTGCGCACATCTCTTTGACCCTGCCCCAGAGAGCCCACTCCCACACCCATACCCCGGTCACACCACGCGCTTATCAGGAAACGTGTGTACCTGTAGGCGCGTTTAAAATCGGGTGGACCCGCACACGTCTTGATTTTAGCAAGCGCCCGGCTTTTAAAATTCATCTCAATGCTCGTAGACTGAAGTTCTGCATCGATGCCCTTTTTTATGCAAACGTTTTGTCACAGGTACTTTATATCCAGGGCAATTTGGATGCAAAAGAATGCATATACTTTTACTTTTGAAATTTGGTGCAAAGTCCTCAGGTAAAAAATGTCCCCATGGACTTTGCATCAATGCAGGCAGTCTGAAAACTGCCCCTGATGTAATTCCATCAGTTTTAGTGCCATCTAGTGATGTCCTGGTACGTCTAGCCAATCTTTTTTGTTCAATCCCATGTAAAAAGCCATTTGTAACAGAATTCTGGTATTTGGCTCTGCTAGTCCAAATGGGCCCACAATGTTGTCATACTTCAGCATTAAAATTACCTACAATGATTTATCCAGATGTTTCATAGTCTCTCTAATAATTTTTTCCAGTTCGTCACAAGACTGACTTCAGCGCTTTCTGCATTTGGTGCATAAGTTTCTATCATACAGGAGTCACAGGGTTTTTTATCTCATTATACTGTAAATTCTTCTTGGTTTAAACGTCTCCAGTGCAGAGATTACAGCAAGTCCCAGAGCCAATGAGACGTCTGATATTTTCTGGTGGCTGAAAAGGAGAAAACAGTGCTTCAAAAGATGGGGTAGGAAGGTGAAGGCCAAAACAATTCCTCTCCTCAAAAACAGGGGGGAAAAACCAAGCGCTCTTATAAGAACAACTCTCGTCTCTTCAGAGCACTGCCAGGCAAACTCAATCATACTCCTTCCAAGAAGCGGCTTCCTTCTAGGTTGGGCCGGTCAGGATAAACAAATCCATTCTCTGCAGGGAAAACCCCTCCTGGTCCGTGAAGGCACAAAAGAAAATTTCTCCCCGCTATCCCTACTGGGATTTCCAGCAACAAAGGTCCAAGCTTCCAAAAGTCAAGACCACAGCCAAACCCAATCTGCACAAGCTCTGCCAGTTTATAAAGGGAAGCTTGACCAAGCCCAAAACAGGGGAGGGATCTACAGATGAAACCTCCCAGCAGATGGAAACAGGGGAAATGTTTGATAAGGGCCGGTGCAAGACTATTTGATGCCCTAGGAGATGCTTTGGTCATGCACCCCTCACCCTTACCTTACCTACTGCCAGTAACTCTAGCACGCTGCTCCTTTCTTGGACAGTACTGGTTTTCCCCCCTTTGGGCCTCATGCTGGTGAGATTTTACCATCCCCAAATTTTGATGCTCTAGGCAGCCGCCTAGTTTGCCTTATGGAAGCGCCGGTCCTGAGCAAAGCTGCCATTACAGTACGACCATACTGATATCACAGAGTAAGTCTATGCTGCGCTTCGGTTTAGAATAAAAGCCATTCTTATTCGGCCTATTTTCATCTCCTGAATAAATACATTTACATTGCTGTGAACTCTCCTGCTGCCTTCCAACAGATTTCAGTGATTCCAATGTCAGCTGAATTACACAGGCGAGATCTGCAGGCATCAATGCAATGTGTTGTTTTAGCAGTAGATGGCGGGATGAGGTTTTTAGTGCTAACCTTCCTCTTGCCACGATCTGGATTGTAAGGGTGGTGCATGCAAGGGGCTGACAGATATGAAAACCTGGCTATTTAAGCAAGCATACCACAAAGAAATCGAGAGTAGAACCCAGGGACATGTTAGTTACGGTCAGGCAAACTCCCACACACCTTTCTTCTTAAAGTGTGTCTTCTCTCCTACATTCTAAATTCTTCTTCTTATTTTATACAAAAAGAACTAGAATTAAGCAACACAAATCTTATAACGGAGTTAGAAAAACTGGACATGACTTATAACACTCACCAAATAGTATTTATTATGATATTATGTTACAGTATTTTTGATGGCACCTGTTTAAGAGTTAGAATTCTAAACACTTTATACAACATAGTTTTTGTGCCTTTTTGTGAACCGTTGTGATGGCGCCCGCTTAACGACGGTGTAGAAAAGATTTTAAATAATAAATAAAATAAATATAAAAGAGCCCTCAGAATTACACTATCCAGCAATACGTGCAGATTGGATATTATTGCCAACGCTGTTTCTAGTTGATATCTTCTGCTTGCCAAATTGTCATCTGCCAGTGACGCAGAGTGTTCTTCTGACAGATTAAGACTACCATATTGCTGCCCACTCGTAAAAGGATTTACTTATGAGGTTTATTCCTCTAGATCTGTTATGTTCTGCAGTACCAGGCTTAGCTATGGACCACGCTTGGAATAAAATCCAAAGGAATCAATCACATCAGAACCCACATTTTAATCTCCCTATTGCAAAACTATGTATTCAGGAGACGAAAATAGCAAAACTTGTGAATAAAGTGGAATTTTCTTCTTAGCTTTAATCTTCTGAAATGGCAACCTAAATACTGTATATTTCCTTTCGATATAGTTCAGTAAGTCAGTTGGTTGGTTTAATTTAATTACCTGAATTCCCACATAAATCCTCAAGATCTGCCAACAGGTCTGGTTTTGGGATGTCTAAAATGAACATTTATTAGGATTATTTGTAAATGTATCCTGTCCAACAACCTTCTTAATTTCCATATTTTAGTTATTCTTAAAATCTCTTAGAAGATTCAAGACGGCATTGGTAACCTCTCTACCAAAAGCTCACATTTTCAAATTTTCTTAATAGCTCATTAATACTAGAAAGGTAGGTCATGTTCCATATTAAAATATTCATTTTCACCTGTACTGAGATGTTCATTTATGTTGGGTATCCTAATTTAAAATGGATTAAAAGGAAAGTGTTACGTTTAATTAGCAGGCACAGTGGACTTTACAGTTATTAAAGAAAGAAACCATTTAAAAATCAAGATTGGAAAATACAAAAATTGAATGGAAGTTAATTTCTTACTACAGTTTATGGTTCTGAAAGTGATTAGCATAAGATGCAGCTTAATTCTTTATAAAGACACATTATTCTGCATGCATATTCCTGCTGTCTCTAAACACCGGCCCTACAGTGCCAATTAAATGCTAATTTCTTGGAATTGCTCAACGCGTGAAAGAAAAAGTATATTTTAGTGGCTGATTAATAGTTATATTCATTGAGTCTACTTCACATAGATAGACTGCGTATGTTAAAGAAAGAACAGCACAAATATCACCTTATACAGACTTTTGGGATTTAAAGTATTGCTAGAAAGAATTGTATACACAAACTACCATATGCAGTAATGCACAGGACATGAATACAACTAAAATTATTTAGTAATGCTATTTAGTTATATACTTTGTAACTAGAGAAGATTCACAATAAGAACTTAGATAGAAACATAGAAATGACGGCAGAAAAAGACCAATCAGCCCATCCAATCTGCCCAGCAAGCTCCCACACTTATTTCCCCATACTTATCTGTTTCACCGACCCGCCACCAAGTTCAGGGCCCTTGTTGGTAACTGTTTGATTCAAATTTCCTGCCACCTCCTGCCATTGATGCAGAGAGTAATGTTGGAGTTGCATCAAAGGTGAGCATAAGGCTTAATGGTTAAGGGTTGTAACAGCCGCATCAAGCAAGTTACCCCGATGCTTGTTTACCCAGACTGCACAGATCCATGCCTTGTTGGATGTTGTCTGAATGTAAATCCTCTTTTCCACATTTCCCCCTGCTGTTGAAGCAGAGAGCAACGTTGTATATGCATTCAAAGTGAAGTATCAGGCTTAATTGGTTTAGGGTAGTAACCGCTGTAATAAGCAAGCTACCCCCACACTTATTTGTTTACCCAGACTTTGTAGCTCAGTCCTTGTTGGTTGTTGTCTGAATGCGAATCCTCTTTTCCACATTTCCCCTTGCCGTTGAAGCAGAGAGCAATGTTGGAGTTGCATTAACCGTGTGAAGGCTTATAACTATGGGATCAATTTTTATAGTGATCTAGCCAGCTAAGTGAAAATTTAGCTGGCTAAATTAAAGCCTCTGAAAACTGATTCACCAGGCGGCTAAAGTTAAGCAGACAAAAAATGGTTGGGCCCAGGGCATGGTTGGGGTATTTATTTATTTAAAAATATTTGTAACCTGCACCCTCCAAAGTTCGGGGCAGTGAACATAAAACTATTATTTATTTTTTATTTATTTATTTAAAGGCTTTTATATACCGAAGATCATGTACTAGTACATATCGCTTCGGTTTACAGATAACCATACATACCATACAACATACATAAAATATACACAAATATGTATAAACAAACAAAGCAGATCTCTTATCGGTCAAATGCTTCTTTAGGCCATAAAGGGTTATACAGCATATGCTCTGTTGTACAGGCTGAATATCTTTCTGGTAGTAGAGCTTAACATGAAGGCTGCAGTGAATAAATGTGCTTTAAGGGCCTTCTTACATTCTTTTGTATCACTCAATTCAGAGTTGCTGAGAAAGGGTTGGGCCAGATATAGAGAAGGCTTGCTCACGCGTCATTGATAATCTCACACAATGCCTGTGTTGCGTCCATCGGACTCAGACAGCTTCATCCCACATGCCTCACCTCAATATTCGCCTTCTCCACCAGCCTCGGGAAAATGGCGACCACCGCGTCTGCTTGCTGCACTCTCCGGCGTCCCCAGAACGGCTATGGCAAGGCTTCCTGCCATGATTCACCTGAGGTTCTCCTAGGGTGCGCGCGCGCATCACCCATGTCTTTATTCCAGCGTTGGCGCGAACCTTGGGGGGGCGTCCCCCTCGGGTGACGTCACATCATCTGGGTATTTAGCCTGCCCATTTGCTGACCGACAGAGTTAGCAAGGATTGGATTCGTCCGGTCTAAGCTGCTCTACCGCTTCTTGCTGCTGCTGGAAGCTCTCTCTACCCCCGGGGTTTTACTAACTTGAGAACCCGCTCCTCGGGGGCCCTAAGCTTCTTTCCAGGTGCCTATCCAGTATCCAGGTACTCGCTCCTCGTGGGCCTGAGGTGTCTATCGTGGTGCCTGCTACTATTACTTCTAACCTGCTGGGAACTCTACCATTACAGCTACAAGAGTATGAGTAAAACTAACAACTACCTGTCTGTCTCACCTAAAGCTCCTCATTGAAAATCTGCATCGGAGTTCCCTATACCACCATTGTGGGACGGGTCTCCTCTGCCGAGGACCCAAGACTGCTGCTGCAGGAATCTGTTCACTACTGCCACCTCTGGTGAACTCTACAAGCTGTACAATAAAAACTCTCTGAGTTTGTGCATCTGAGTCTAGCGCGGTACTGCAGTTCCCCGCGGGGCTCCTCCCCGTGGGAGTGGCCATCACTGCAGCACCTAAGAATCCACCAATCACCTCAAAACTATAACAGCCTGTCATGCAGATCGTAGTGCTCTGGTAGGAGTATACAATTTAAGAGAGCAGATACACGGTGTATTACTGTTAATAACGGATGCGACCTTGTATTATACACGAAACAAAACTGGATGGGGAGCCAGTGCAGTACCTGGAGAGGTGGTGAGATGTTCTCTGATGTGCAGCGGAATTTTGGGTTATTTGGAGTGGCCTAAGTGTGCTATATGGAAGTGCACTGCAGTAATCTAGGGAGGTGATGATTAATGATTGAAGTACAGTTCTAAAAGAGTCTGGATCCAGGAAGGGTTTTACGGGGCACAGAAGATGTCGTTTGTAAGATGAAAGATGAATAACTGTCTTTATATGAGGGCGCATTGAAAGGGAATGATTAAGTAATACTCAGAGACTGCGAGCAGTTTCAGTGACAGGTATGGAATAAAAATCAAAGTGTAAGGAAGATGGAATGACAAATGGCCAATTACCATGATTTCTGATATTTAAGAAAAGTCGATTGTTACTGAGCAAAGCTCTCTCTGACTAAGGATAGACAGAGAGAAAAAAAATTGAACATTAGATGACCAGGATGGCCTAAATTGGAAAAAGGACCGGATGTCATCAGCATATAGTCCGCATTGGAGACCAAGTGTTGACAGCAAGCAGGACAGTGGAACAAAGTAAATGTTGAAAAGGACGACAGAAAGAGCCGAGTCCTGTGGAACAGCGGCGTTGATGAGTACCTGAAGAGAAGGAATTGACCATCTTAGCTGATGGTGTCATAAATGGTTTTTAAGAGGACTGTAAAGCAGGGATTCAAAGGGCAATCTGAGAGGTTCAATGAGGCAATTATCTGCAAGATTTCTAGATGAGAAACATTCATGCATTATTAGCCCAAGTAAGGTCTACTCGGGCTAATAATGCAGGCATGTTAGAATTCCATGCTGTTACCCTGTATTGCATCATCCAGAACAGCCGACGTCGTGTAGGGTCTACTCGGGCTAACAATGCAAGCATGTTAGAATTCCATGCTGTTACCCTGTATTGCATCATCCAGAACAGCCGACGTCGTGTAGGGTCTACTCGGGCTAACAATGCAAGCATGTTAGAGTTCCATGCTTTACCCTGTATTGCATCATCCAGAACAGCTGACGTCGTGTAGGGTCTACTCGGGCTAACAATGCAGGCATGTTAGAATTCCATGCTGTTACCCTGTATTGCATCATCCAGAACAGCTGACGTCGTGTAGGGTCTACTCGTGCTAACAATGCAAGCATGTTAGAATTCCATGCTGTTACCCTGTATTGCATCATCCAGAACAGCCGACGTCGTGTAGGGTCTACTCGGGCTAATAATGCAGGCATGTTAGAATTCCATGCTGTTACCCTGTATTGCATCATCCAGAACAGCCGACGTCGTGTAGGGTCTACTCGGGCTAACAATGCAAGCATGTTAGAATTCCATGCTGTTACCCTGTATTGCATCATCCAGAACAGCTGACGTCGTGTAGGGTCTACGCGGGCTAACAATGCAAGCATGTTAGAATTCCATGCTGTTACCCTGTATTGCATCATCCAGAACAGCTGACGTCGTGTAGGGTCTACTCGGGCTAACAATGCAAGCATGTTAGAGTTCCATGCTGTTACCTGTATTGCATCATCCAGAACAGCTGACGTCGTATAGGGTCTACTCGGGCTAACAATGCAAGCATGTTAGAGTTCCATGCTGTTACCCTGTATTGCATCATCCAGAACAGCTGACGTCGTGTAGGGTCTACTCGGGCTAACAATGCAGGCATGTTAGAATTCCATGCTGTTACCCTGTATTGCATCATCCCAGAACAGCTGACGTCGTGTAGGGTCTACTCGGCTAATAATGCAGGCATGTTAGAATTCCATGCTGTTACCCTGTATTGCATCATCCAGAACAGCCGACGTTGTGTAGGGTCTACTCGGGCTAACAATGCAAGCATGTTAGAATTCCATGCTGTTACCCTGTATTGCATCATCCAGAACAGCTGACGTCGTGTAGGGTCTACTCGGGCAAATAATGCAAGCATTTAGAATTCCATGCTGTTACCCTGTATTGCATCATCCAGAACAGCTGACGTCGTGTAGGGTCTACTCGGGCAAACAATGCAAGCATGTTAGAATTCCATGCTGTTACCCTGTATTGCATTATCCAGAACAGCCGACGTCGTGTAGGGTCTACTCGGGCTAACAATGCAAGCATGTTAGAATTCCATGCTGTTACCCTGTATTGTATCATCCAGAACAGCTGACATGGCAGGAACTAATGCAACAGTTAAGGTTTTCATTTCAAAGTGAGGTCTTCTGAAAACTGTACGGTGTTTGGATTGCATATTACACATGATGGGTTTGAAGGACAGAGTGGAGATCCAATGATGATTTGACCAAGGCACAGGTGTGATATTCATACTGGCATTTATAAATGAGAAAAAGAGCAATTAATGAACATCAGGTCCAGAATATGTCCTGCTCTGTGTTTTGGATGGTTAATAATTTGTTCAAAGTCACAGACGGAGAAGACTTAGCCAATTAAATATGGACATGGTAATAGCAGACCTAGTTGTAACTGGCTGAAGTTAGCTTTACTTAGCTGGCTATTCTGATTTAGCTATCTTTCTGGCTATCTGTGCTTAGTTAGCTATCTGACTAAGTTTAGGAGGCCAGCTGGCTAGATTTAGGGTGATTTTTCAGCTAAAAACCTAGATGGCTATGTTCAACTAAAACTTTGCTCAAGCCAAGCTTGCCAAAATGTGGCTGGCTAAATCAGGCAGTTGTGGTTGAAAATAGACCCATACATGAACAATAATTCTACATTTATAATTAGTGGTAATTATTAAATATGAGAGCACCTATGCAAATTATTTTAAAGTTAGATAATTAACCCTGGGCTATAAGAACATGCCATACTGGGTCAGACCAAGGGTCCATCAAGCCCAGCATCCTGTTTCCAACAGTGGCCAATCCAGGCCATAAGAACCTGGCAAGTACCCAAAACAAAGCCTATTCCATGTTACCGTTGCTAGTAATAGCAGTGGCTAATTTCTAAGTCAACTTAATTAATAGCAGGTAATGGACTTCTCCAAGAACTTATCCAATCCTTTTTTAAACATAGCTATACTAACTGCACTAACCACATTCTCTGGCAACAAATTCCAGAGTTTAATTGTGCGTTGAGTAAAAAAAACTTTCTCCGATTAGTTTTAAATGTGCCCCATGCTAACTTCATGGAGTGTCCCCTAGTCTATTATCCGAAAGAGTAAATAACCGATTCACATCTACCCGTTCTAGACCTCTCATGATTTTAAACACCTCTATCATATCCCCCCTCAGCCGTCTCTTCTCCAAGCTGAACAGCCCTAACCTCTTTAGTCTTTCCTCATAGGGGAGCTGTTCCATTCCCCTTATTTTGGTAGCCCTTCTCTGTACCTTCTCCATCTCAACTATATCTTTTTGAGATGCGGTGACCAGAATTGTACACAGTATTCAAGGTGCGGTCTTCACCATGGAGTGATACAGAGGCATTATGACATTTTCCGTTTTATTCACCATTCCCTTTCTAATAATTCCCAACATTCTGTTTGCTTTTTTGATTGCCGCAGCACACTGAACCGACGATTTCAATGTGTTATCCATTATGATGCCTAGATCTCTTTCTTGGGTTGTAGCACCTAATATGGAACCCAACATTGTGTAATTATAGCATGGGTTATTTTTCCCTATATGCATCACCTTGCACTTATCCACATTAAATTTCATCTGCCATTTGGATGCCCAATTTTCCAGTCTTACAAGGTCTTCCATAGCCAGTCAATACAAGACCTGATGGCCTAATGGCAGGGCTGCATATAACAGTAGCTATGGCTGACAGAGGCTGGGGATGCTGTAGATATAGCATTGGGGGGGAGGGAATCTCAGTCCTTGCACAGCTGTGACACTGATGGGTGTGAAAAGGGGCTGCAGTCGCTGCCTCTACTGAACACTGTCACCGGGGGAGGCGTGGGTGAAAAAATCCAGCTGCAAATGAAATGAAGATAGCTCTTCATGGGTTAGGGGCCAACTGAACTGGAAGGTCAAAGGACTAGAAAAAAAAAAAGTAAATAAATAAAAAGTGAGAAGCTCTAGAAATTGAAATGGTATGTGGTCAAATGGCAGCCATGCAAAGGACCTGGAATACTCTGCACTCAGAGCTCCTAAAGGAAGCAAAGTCTTCAAGTATTACTGGCGAGTCACAGGGACCACGATGACAGACTCCGAAGGGAACAGTCCCTCACTGGGAGCTTCCATCAGCATGGCCAGCTTAAACGAGGGGGGGAGATATCAAACTAGGGATAAAATACCCTCGGTGGTCGTGAGATCCCAGACCTGGTTCTGAGTGAGGTAACTGCTGCTGCCGCCGCCCCCAGTCACCAAAAAGAGAAAAAGAAACATTTACCAGACCCAAGATCAATCCACTTCCACGTTTATTATATACAAACAAAATGGAAGAAGGGGAATTGCTCAGAGCTTCAGGACGAGCGCAAGGCTGCCATTCAAAGCCATGAGGTCTAAACAGGTAAAGGATGCTGTGCTCAATCCAAAGTGCAATCATTGCAAATATTACAGAGGGGAAGGCAAAACTGAGAGCAAACTCAGACTGCGGGGCAGAGGGGCACTATAAAGGCTCCTTCCAGCTGCAATATCCTATACCTCATGTCATTCTTCTTGCCTCTCTCTTTGCTTCAAGTTCTCTTGATTTTGGCCAGTTTCTTGCCTCCATCAGCTTCCTGTACCCATAACCCTTTCTGAAAAGAAATATTTTCTAATGCTTCTCCTCTTTTGAGTCTCATATCATGAGCTCCTATTCTAAGACTTCCTTTCCTCTGAGAAAGCTTTGCCTTTTGTGCATTGTTATACCTTTGAGGTATTTGAATGTCTCCATGAAAATCATTGGATATGTTATTAGTAAGTTCCATGCCCAGTCAAATCTTTGTCACTCAGCTGCATTTCCAATATATGCCAGCTACCAATATAGATAATACCCATCAGCTAGCAACAGTTACTAGATAAATAATAAACGATTCCTAGAATAGTTTCCCCACACATAAGATTACCTTCCCCGAGCTGTCGCCAGATAAAAGGCGCTTATACAACACGTTGTCAACACAGGTCTGATGAATGAGAACCTTGAACAGCAGATTACAGAAAACCAAATCCATTAGTATGAGGCCACTGGTCTCGTCTAATACCATTGAGTAGAATTAGCTAAGTACTGCCAAAATGAGCTATAGGGCTCCACTCTACCGGCATGGCTGAATGCTCAACTTCCAGGAATCAACACAAAAACCTTAGCAGTAAGCAGTCCAACGGCATCCTATGGACAAACCCCGACAGCTACAGAAGGATCTCTGTACCCTCAACCTCTTTTCACCTATAAACATGAAATGAAAAGAAACTTTTCATCTTATGACCTTTCAGCAAAATGCTCCAGTGTGGTTCATGCATGTCCAGCGTGATTCATGCATGTAGCAGGACTGTGAGCTTCTGCTCAGTTTGCTGTTTTACACATTGTTCTACACTGAAAGGTGAATTTTAAAAGCCTACCCTGCGCCAAAATCAGGAGATGCACACACATGTAGGGCTTAGACGCGCGTGCCGTATTCTAAAAGCCACCGCCATGTGCGCGAATCTCCTGCTGCACGCACATCTCACTCAGAATGAAAAAGGGGCGAGGTGTGGATGGGGCCAAGATGTGCGTGGAAATACTTGTGCGCCTGGGCACGCATCCAGGTCTCGTGTGCGTAACTTCACGTCTGCTATGGAGGAGGTGTAAATTTAAAAAAAACATTCATAGAAACATAGAAACATAGAAATGACGGCAGAAAAGACCAAACGGCCCATCCAGTCTGCCCAGCAAGCTTCACACACTTTTTTCTCTCATACTTATCTGTTTCTCTTAGCTCTTTGGTTCTATTTCCCTTCCACCCCCACCATTAATGTAGAGAGCAGTGATGGAGCTGCATCCAAGTGAAATATCTAGCTTGATAAGTTAGGGGTAGTAGGGGTAGTAACCGCCGCAATAAGCAAGCTACACCCATGCTTATTTGTTTTACTCAGACTATGTTATACAGCCCTTATTGGTTGTTTTTTCTCTCCCCTGCCGTTGAAGCAGGGAGCTATGCTGGATATGCTTGAAGTATCAGTTTATTCTTCTCCCATGCTGTTGAAGCAGAGAGCCATGCTGGATGCATAGAAATTGAAGTAACAGGCTTATTTGGTTTGGGGTAGTAACCGCCGTAACAAGCCAGCTACTCCCCGCTTTGTGAGTGCGAACCCTTTTTTCTTCTCCCCTGCCGTTGAAGCAGAGAGCTCTGCTGGATGTGTGTAGTATCAGTTTTTTCTTCTCCCCTGCCGTTGAAGCAGAGAACTATGCTGTATATGCATAGAAATTGAAGTAACAGGCTTATTTGGTTTGGGGTAGTAACCGCCGTAACAAGCCAGCTACTGCCCCCTTTGTGAGTGCAGATCCTTTATTCCACATTTCCTCTTGCTGTTGAAGCTAGAACGATGTTGGAGTCACAGTAAGCATGTGTACGTTTATTGAATAAGGGTATTGTCTCCAGGCAGTAGCCATCATTCTGGCGAGTCACCCACTCTTCATTGGCGGCCCCTTGACTTTATGGATCCACAGTGTTTATCCCACGCCCCTTTGAAGTCCTTCACAGTTCTGGTCTTCACCACATCCTCCGGAAGGGCATTCCAGGCATCCACCACCCTCTCCGTGAAGAAATACTTCCTAACATTGGTTCTGAATCTTCCTCCCTGGAGCTTCAAATCGTGACCCCTGGTTCTGCTGATTTTTTTCCTACGGAAAAGGTTTGTCGTTGTCTTTGGATCATTAAAACCTTTCAAGTATCTGAAAGTCTGTATCATATCGCCTCTGCTCCTCCTTTCCTCCAGGTGTACATATTTAGATTCTTCAATCTCTCCTCGTACGTCATCCGATGAAGATCCTCCACCTTTCCTGAGGGATTTAAAGGCTTTCGGGTAACTGGGAGGGATGCAGGCTATTAAATCGGGGGAGGGGAGGGGGAGGCTGGAGGACATAGCTCTACACTGAGCTAACTGGTGACAAACTGGTGAACCTGGTCTTGGAGTGGATGTGCGCCGGTTACAACATTCCCAGAGTTTCGCGGCTGAAACCCAAATTTGTGTGGCCGGGTGCACCCACCTGCGCGCCAAGGCTATTTTATAATGTACCGCGCATGTTATGTCCCTGGGCACCTTTGAAAGTCACCGTCTGGATGTGAAGCGCAGAATCCGTTCTCTCTGTGTTTAACGAGAGAAGGAAGACATCCTGAGCTTTAAGCTCCTTGTTCACCGGCTGAGGATGTGACAGTGCTGGACTCATCTATCACCAGAATCGAGCTGGGTTATGAAAGTTACAGAGTGCCTGGCAATGAAGCCTAAAGAAATAGAATTCTAACTCAGTTACTCAGAACCAGAAAAAGAATGAATAAAAGAAAACCAAATGTAACCCAACTAGTCACTTATGGATTTCTGGAAAATTAAAAGCTGATATGAACATAATGGAGCAATTTTCAAAACATTTTGTGGATAGTCACAAAGTATGTGGGTAATTTTCCTAAGGGAGAAAAGAAAGTGCCTTTAGAGATCTGCACTTCCTTTTTCTGTGGCGACCTTTAACTTAAAAAGATGCGTAGTTTTATACTCTCAATCAGTGACTTACTATCTAGTACCAGTTGTGCCTTCAGAGTTTAACTCACTGCCTTTCCCTGTAACATCAAGGCGAGGTACAATTAATATTAAAACAATTCCAAACATGCATTAACCACATGTTTAAACTAACTCTAAATGGATGTAAAGAAGACAGGTAAATGTGCACTTTCTGAACTGGGAATCAGGGCAGACCCAGCTAAGATGATCTTAAGGCTCAAGAGTCTTTCTGCATGGGGGGTTGGGTTTCGATAATCCAGACTGCGTATCCCGGGATGAAATTCAGAGATTCCTGGTCTTGTGGATTGGAACGATTGAACACAGATAAGGTACCACCCTGGACTGAGCACCAGATATTGCCAGCGTGCCACAACGAAGCCTTTCAACCCCCGGTAGTAGAATGGCAAGTGGAGCAAAAAACATGGCACCCTCTTTAAATCTGTATCTAGATGGGGAGACTTCCTGCCCAGCGTTTCACAGTAGTTTAAATCTATATCTAGATGGGGAGTCTTCCTGTCCAGCGTTTCACAGTAGTTTAAATATGTATCTAGATGGGGCGTCTTCCTGCCCAGCGTTTCACAGTAGTTTAAATCTATATCTAGATGGGGAGTCTTCCTGCCCAGCGTTTCACAGTAGTTTAAATCTATATCTAGATGGGGAGTCTTCCCGCCCAGCGTTTCACAGTAGTTTAAATCTATATCTAGATGGGGCGTCTTCCCGCCCAGCGTTTCACAGTAGTTTAAATCTGTTTA